>NW_027528608.1:141029-298617 GCF_008692635.1 Crocuta crocuta
GTAAAGTAGTCAAATTTTGTTCCAAAGCATGGAATATTCTACAGCCATAATCCCATAAATATAGTAATGGGGTGGGATGTTTGATGTTTGGTGTAGACACATGTTCATGCTAAGTTATCAAGAGGTATGAGCCAGTTGAAGAAACATACAGGAGAATGTCCACACACAATCCCACATACTGGAAGGTCCCACTCTGAAACATATGACAAGGACTGTGCTTGACCAAACTTGACAAGCTTCTTGAGGTCTCTTCCCTGCTAGGCCTCAGCCTTTGCCTGTGAAGATTTGAGCAAACACCAGCATGGTTTTGAATAGCTCAAGGCTGCATCTCAAGTGTGACCCTAGCCCCCTTAAGGTGCCTGCCTGAGAAAACTCAAGGCTGCTAAGAGAATTTATTGTTTGTCCAGCCAACCTGAAGGTAGAGCCCTGTTCCCCAGTGTCAGGTGGAGAAGGAGCCTGACTTCCATAAACTCCTGTTAGCAAACCCAGATGGGCTAACTGCAATCACCAGCCCCCTTTCCTGCTTGTTCTAATTTTTCACTTCCTTGATTCTTGTTCGGTCCCACTCATCCCCCTCCTATTCCCTCATTCTCCCTTTAAGATACCCAGTTACCTCTAGAAATCAAACTTGAGTTCAGTTCATGCTGGAATTTCCCTCTATTACAATAGTTTATTACTGATTAGAACCTATTTTTCCCAGCTTGACTGGTGTTTGGATTTGTTTATCTTTGACAGCCAATGGTAATGATCTTTGGATGGTGAATTTTAAAATGATTTGGATTTTCCCCCCTATTTTGTTATTTCCTATAATTTTTTCTAAACTGGCTCTGAACTGCTTTTGTAATTGGAAAAAAATGTTCTGTTTAAAGCCTTCCTTTTGGTTCACTGGAGACATCACCAGATCAAAGCTAGGAATAGTTGTTTTAATATCTCCCTCCCTGTCTTTACCGCCACAGAAATTCTCCTTGCCCATACACAACATTGCCAGTTTTTCCCTCAGCACTCTGCATAAACACTATTCTGCAGCAGTAGGTTGCAGCCATTAGCAGGGCAAATGTGTACTGGCTTCTTCTCTCAGTTTACAACCCTTGTAATTTGCAACTCTGCTTTAAGAACTCAAAATTATGGTTTTCTCATAGCCTACATAAGCGCTCAAGAAAGCCTTACCATTCAAAGAGCTGTAAAATGTGCCTGCAAGTGTGACAAAGGCTTGCACACAGCTTCCTGAAGTGTATGCTCACTAATGGGCTGCCCTTGCCTCCCAGGGGCCTCAAGAACTTTGGGAAGCATGGGCATCTGGGTGGCTCAGTCTGTTAAGTGTCTAACTCTTGACATTGGCTCAGACCACGATCTCAAGGTTTGTGAGTTCAAGCCTTGCACCGGGCTCTGCTCTGACAGCATGGAACCTGCTTGGAATTTTCTCTGTCTCCCTCTCTTTGTGTCCCTCCCTCTCTCACTTTCTCCGTCTCTCAAAATAATAAATAAATTACTAAATTACAAAAAAAAAAAAAAGAACTTTGGGAAGCCCAGCCTTTTAGGCACAAGACTCAAGAGCACCAGACAGTCATTCAGGCTGATTTTCTTGTGAGAGAAAACTCCGAAAACATCAAGTTACAGATCAGAAATTTCTCAAAGTATTCTATGGCCTAATGGTCATTTCAGGACTGAAATTTCAGGCCAAAGAGGCTGTGGATCATTCACCCTACCCCACTGCCACTTGCCAACATTGCCACTGCTAAAACATCCTTGGCATTGGCATGAATAGTATTTAGCATAAAGACAATGAAATTCTTGTTTATCTTGAAAGCATCTTACCAAAGCTCATCCATTTTGGACCCACACCACAGATCCCATTCTGCTGGCAATGAAGATGGTTCAAAGAGCGGCTATAGGCCTGACAAGCTGGCCTGAATCATACAAATGCATAGCTCGTGCTCTAATCCAGCCTGCAATGGCACCAGAGTGTGGTTAAAACTTGAGGATTTTTTTTTCCTCTTGAAATTTGAGTTCCTGCCAACATTTTAAGCACTTAGAGATTTCACAGAAAAATTAAGTATCAGTTCTCATGAGAAATAGTCAGAGGATGTGACATCAGGCCCTTTAGTACCTGCTGCTTCTTTTAAACAAAGTATGTGTGCTCCCAGTTTACGTCTGCCTGCTGGGACTGTTGCAGTCCTCAGTGATGCCTGTCTGGCCTTGGGAAGCATTATAATCATTCTCCCCCTCCTTCCCACACACATCCAAATGGGGAAACAGGAAAGAAAAGATGCTTTTTATCCCCTCTGCTCTCCTTTGGAGTCTCAGCAACTTGGTGGAAATCTCAAATTACAAGCTTCTAGATTATAGCACACACCCTACCATAGCTGAGTGGTGACGTTAGAAAGGAGCACACTGATGACCAAATCTGATATCATGATGAAAGTTTCATTCCCTGCCTTTGGCCTCAGATGGTTCAGCCTTGGGGTGTAAGTAGAAGACAGAGCCCCATCAGTGTCTAATGACTATTTCTTCCTCAGACCATAGAGAATTTAAGTGTGAATGCAAACATTATTCAAATGAAATGACTCCTAAAGCAATTTACATAGATAACTATTAGATCAGAATCTCTTATTTAGGGGCACCTGGGTGGCTCAGTTGGTTAAGCAGCCAAATTCAGCTCAGGTCATGATCTCAAGGTTCATGGGTTCAAGCCTGGCTTTGTGCTCTGTGCTGACAGCTCAGGGCCTGGAGCCTGCTTAAGATTCTTTGTCTCCCTCTCTCTCCACTCCTCCCCCACTCATGCTCTGTCTCTCTCTCTCTTAAAAATAAACATTAAAAAATTAAAAGGGGAGCCTGGGTGGCTCAGTTGGTTAAGCGTCCAACTTTGGCACCTGACTTTGGTGCCTGACTTTGGCTCAGGTAATGATCTCATGATTAGTGGGTTCGAGCCCCGTGTTGGGCTCTGTGCTGACAGCCAGGTCCGAGCCTGGAGCCTGTTTCAGATTCTGTATCTTCTTCTCTGACCCTCTCCTGCTCACATTGTCTCTCTCTCTCTCTCTCTCTCAGAAATAAATAAAACATTAAAAATTTAAAAAAAGAATCTCTTGTTTAATACAGCCTGCCCAGCATAATTGGGACTATGTGGACCTTTTGAACATGAATGATGACATACCACTGATGCCTCTGGCTATCTTTTGGGGGTACAAGCCAGCTCTAAGATACCAAACAAGATCATTTGGCAGGCCACTGCTTGCAGGAGAGAAATGTGTCTTGCCCCATGAGACAGAATATCCCCAGGGTCACCTAAGGTGCCAGAAATGATGGTCCCTTAATTGATCACTAGCCCTGACAGGCCATCCACAGGAACATGCTGTGTGAAGAACAGCTCTGCATCAAAACAGTGAAGTCCCCACCTGCATATTGGATAGACCTGTTTCCCAGGAAGTTCTCCAGTGCAGAGGCATCACACCTCCCTGTTTTATCCTATCTTGGGTACTGCTTCTGCTTATTCTTTAATGGCAGACCTCTGGTCCTTTGAAGCCAGCTCTTTGGTTACCCCTCTAAGAATTTGTTTCTCCCCTTTGGAAGTTCTTGATTCACATAAACAACTGATTCTGAAGAAAGACAAATGCCTGCAGTCAGTTCTCCTTCTGATCTTTTACCATCAGCAGAAATAGTTGTCAAGCCACTTTCACCTTGAGATTGGGAACTTGAGACATGCTATAATCCCCCCAAACAAGACTGTGCAGAGCAAGTTAGAGACTCCCCAAAGATGGCTTCATTTTGGATCACAAATAGGGTTTTAAAGAGTACTTTGGCCTGGGCTGCTTATGCCTCTGACTACCCCAGGGTAAAAGACAGGGATAATAATATCTACTTTAGAGTGTCATAGTGAGCTTTAGATGTGGTAACATCTGTAAAACTCTTAGTGCTCAATAAACAACATCTGCATCTGTTGTGGTTGCTCTTGTTATCTTTATATCAGTCAAGGTTCTTTAATTGCAAGCAATAGAAATCAACTCTGGTTGTTAACTTAAGCAAAAGTAAAATTTAATGGGAAGATCTTAGAGAGCTCACCAAATCAAAGGCCCATCCAGAAAAAGAGGCACAAAAGAAACAGGAACAATGGCTCTTCCAGAGACACAAGTAGTTGAAACTAAGTGGCAGCTTATCAACCCTAACCATCCCATTCATCTTACCTCATGCCACTCAAGAGTCAAAGTCCCAAATGAGAAACCAATCAGGCTAGTCCCTTATCTAATGGGGTGAGGGTGGCAGGGTACTTTGACTGACAATCCCAGTGAGCCTTAACACAGTAGAACAGAGGTGATTTCCCAAAGGGCAAGAAAAATATATTTATTAGGAAAGAAGGGATGAATAAGAAATCAACAAATGTCTGATACAAATGATCCTTGACTTTTGCAGATGTTCCTTGTCTTCTGTTCTTGGTATAACCAGATGATTCAGGCACAGAAGCCAGACTGTGATCATCAACTTGCATTTCTTGAGATGTGATCCTTTTTGCCTTCTCCTCTGTGATACTCATCACCTTAGCCCCAGAGCCTATCCAGCTGGATTTAGCAAGTTTAGATCACCCAGGTCTCTGTGGCAGTGATGTCACAATCATTCAGGAGCATCCACATTTGGTCCCAGATGATAGCACAAATTCTGTAGTAATTTAACACCTGCTTTGCTTGCATGCTGTTATTAAGGAGTTTTATCTTAAATATTTGAGATGTGATTCTGCTCCCTCATGCATATGCTGATGAAGAATTTCACACCTGCTGGAACCCTGGCTCATTTGTTGGTGGTATCTGAAGTGGGACCTTTATGGAAAATGGTAAAATTCTTATTACAGCTTAATGAATAAAGTGCATATGATCCAGCTGTAGCAGCTCCCCTGGCCTTCCCAGGGAGACTCATCCTGCTGGCAATTGGGGGATTGTGAATGCTGTTTCATGGCTTAATTTTAAGATGTTTTTAAAGAAGATACCTGCAGCAACAAAATGCTCAAACACATCTGAGATGTGTTTTGTCTCTCATCCTAATTATACTAATAAATAAATAGTATTAGTTTCCTTGCACTGTAAAATTAAATCTTTTTGAGCACCCCATTCCTCCCTTGATGAGGAGGGACAGCCCTCCTGATAACAGGTGGGAAAGAACAAAGAAGAGCATTAACCATCCAAACACAATAATGTGAAAATTACTTTCTAATTTCCAAATATGATTTCTGGGTAGATATCCTCCTTCTTGTTGCACACCCCAATCCCCTTTGTCTGGGGAAATTGCCCCCCATGTATGTGCCATTTGAGGTCACCATATATTTTAGTCTTCAGAGGAATCACTTTTGACTGGAGCAGGAGGATGTTAGCCTCACAAACAATGCCAAGTCCTGACACCCAGGAACCAAATAACTCTGTAATTCCTAGAAAAACTGTGAGAACAAGGATGTCTCCATCATATCTCCCACTATATTCTCAGTGCCCAAAGTAGTTTCCTGTAAAGCAAGTGCCCAAATATGTTCATATTAATCTTGAGAGGCACCCATCTCACATATTGATGGTTGAGTCCTAGTTCTGCCCTTAACTTACCAGCTGATTTGGAGCAAATATTATTCCCCATCCATGCAGTGGGGGGTAGTCTCAAAATAAGGTGGCTCTGAGTTGAATTATTTTTATTAAATTGTTTATCTGGACCTCAGTTTCTCCATCCCCCAAAAAGGGATATAACACAAGACAATCTTGAAAGCCCATTCACCTGGGTCAATGTAATACTAAATAAAAGGTTCTTTGTACACAAACAGAACATCCTCAAGCTGAAAAGACTACCAAGGTCAACAGACTCATCCCCCTGCCTCCACACTGCGGTCTGGCTGCAGAGCTTCCCCATGTCCAGCTGGCAGCCAACAATGTGCCCTGTGCACATGCCACCATCAGATCTGCCCCACTGTCCCTGTGTACCCATATCTACATCACAACTGACAGCAAAATCCAGCTCCAAAGTGCCACATTTGAGGAACTTATTTCTCACTAACAATATTTGGCCCACAGGCAAGGCAATTAAGGGTGTTCATCAATTCACCACCCCCTTGGTGCCCTGGTAGCAGGAAGGTGGCAAAGCTGCCATGCTCAGAAGCAGCCTCTCTGTTTCCACTTCAGAACCCATTTGGCACTACTTGAAATGCCCTGGCATTTGTTATTAAAGATTATTGTAAAACAGTTTGACACAACATGTAACTCCGTTGGACATGCTGCACTGCTTACAACAGAATGGGAATGCATGCTGCTGACCACAGAAAGGGAGCTCTCCATTCAGCTTCACACTGAGCATGACAAGAATTCCCCCTTGCCTTTGTGATGCCACTTGGGTGCACTGCTTCTCCCTCATCCTTCTGAGCTGGGGCCAATGGCCCTTGGTAAGCATTATCTAATGTCTCACATGGAAGAACATGCCCAGCCCCAAGAGAAGAGATCAAAATGGGCCAGCCTCAGGCAGAGAGGTGGAGTCAGTAAATAATTAGAAAAATGCACTGCAGAGGCTATCAAGTCTGGAATTTGGGATGAAATTGCCACATGCTCCTCCTTCCCAGCAGGCTCATTTCTAGACTGAGTGACTCCTAGAGACAAGGAAGTTATGGTCCTGGTTAACTCAGAATTGTCACATGGAGAAAGAATTTCTGTTACATTCATATCCACTCTGATGCTTTGCCAAATCCTACCCTTTTGTTTGAGTTGGATGCACCTGACCTCAAGAGATGTCTCACATATGACAGTCACCAAAGTCACTTTTTGTGCTACTTGAGCTGTCCCTTCTCTTTGTGGGTCTCTCTCTCTCTCTCTCTCTCTTTCCTCTCAGAGGAAAAGAGGAATAAATGTTAAGAGAATCACCACACTCTCTCTCACTACCTACTGCCCACATGGATGTATCTACAGTCAGGAAAGGTAACTTCTTCCTTCCCTATATGATCCCTCATCCTCAGAATCCTGGAGAAGTCTCAATTATCTTCCTAAGTTTCCAGTGATAAAACTGAAGATGAAGAGTTAAGAGAAAAACCAGGCATTGACCCTCAGTCAAATAACACATCACCTCTCACCCTTTGCTTCCCTAACGCCCATTTTTCTTCAACTTCTCGCCACAAGAATTCCTCACCTTTACCCTTCCCCAGCCCCTGCACCCAATATTCTAGACCTGAGTTTCTTTCTATCTGGTGTGTTCATGGCCCCAGGTATGGCTTATTTCCCCTGCCATTTTCTACTGCTGGACAGAGAAGGGATAGGATGACTTTCCAGTCTGGGCTGCATTCTACTTTATTTTAGTTTCTCTTTGTTCCTTTCTAAATATCTAAAACAAATGAGTCACATCTTATATTTCAAAGACAACCTGCAAAAGCATTCACTGGGTCAGCATAAGAGATTTTTATCCTCATTGGGTCTCCACGTTTGTGCCACATCTTGCCAGCAGAGACACTGACTTGACTTTGTCCTCAATGATCTTAAAAATGATGACTGTAGGGTCAACAGCCTCAGAAGATAGAATCTCTCTCTCTGGAGCAAAGACTAGGTCTTCTTCCTGCCCATTATAGAAGATTCAGGTTCTCTAAGCTCAAGATTCCTCTCCCATAACATATCCACCAAATGTGCAAATGTCACCTGGCTCCCTTCATATCCCCCTGTGGGACTGGGACTCAGGAGCATGCAGCAAAAAATATTGATCCTTTGGCTACTGCTATTGCTGTAAGTAATAACATTCTTTGTCTCTGACCCAGGAACCCTGTGTCTTCTTCCAATATCCATGTCACTGTGGTGGGCAAACTTGTTAGCTTGCAAGTAGGTTGCAATCACAGACCCTTCACAGTTCTTGGCAATTCTCCCTGAATACACAATCTTGGTTGTTATTATGCTAACAGTACATTTGTCTTCTGATCAACCTTTGGTTTTTTAATCTATCGCAGATGACAACTTGCCCAACCATCTCAACCCACTAGGTCCTGCCTGGATTTAGGGCAATGAGAAAAGGGAGGGCCCTACATGCAAGTCTTACAAAATTCCATACTAAAGTGAATCTTTCTTCAGCTCTTCCAAAAGATTCATAAACCAGGGCTGACTGAGACTGAGAAGAATGTGTTCTATGTACATTTTCATCTACTTTTTTGGTAAAAAAAAGGAAAAAAGCACCCTTTCCAGAGCTCCAGAGATTAAGTAGTAGGAAGAGCAGGTCAGGATATAGGTCTCCAAATGGACTCTGATAAACGGTATTGTAACCCATCCTCTCCTGGACCTTACAAATAGCCATCAGGACAGTGGCCTTTCCCTTATAGTGACCATTACTCACTTCCTTTTGAGTCTACCATAAGAAGCCGCAACCATTACCAGGCTATGCCTATGAAGGATATGCTCAAGGTTTCTGCCTTTAAGTTATTTCCAGAAGGTCCTTAGCCTCTTTGTCTTAATCTGTTTCAGCTACTATTTAAACAAAAATACAATAGACGGGGTGGGGGGATAGCTTATAAACAACAGAAACTTATTTTTCAGAGTTGTGGAGTCTGGGAAGTCCAGGATCAAGACACCACTATTGGTGTCTGGTGAGGATTCACTTTCTTGCTCAGAAGGGGTAACTTCTCTATGTGTCTTCACAAGATGGAAGGGGCAAGGGAGCTCTGTAGGGTTTTCTTGATAAGGGCTCTAATCCCATTCCTGAAGGCTCCACCCTCATGACCTTAATCACTCCCAAAGACCTTAACTCTTAATGCCATTATACTGAACATTAAGATCTAACATATGAGGGGTACCTGGGTGACTCAGTTGTTTGACTGTCCGGCTTTGGCTCAGGTGATGATCTCACAGCTCATGAGTTTGAGCCCAGTGTCAGGCTCTGTGCTGACAGCTCGGAGCCTGGAGCCTGCTTTGGGTTCTGGGTCTCCCTCTCTTTCTGTCCCTCCCCCACTCATGCTCTGTCTCTCTCTGTCTCTGTCTCTCCTTCAAAAATAAAAGCATACATTAAATTTTTTTTTAATCTAACATATGAATTCTGCGGGAGGGGGGAGGACACAAACATTCAGTCTATAGACCCTTCCACTACCAGGCATAGTTGTCTCCCCATGCTATTAGCCCTTTGGCTGGGGCTCTTCCTCAGAGAGCAGCAGTCCAACTGCAAGAGCAGAACACGGGATGGTGAGGTTTCAGCTGAAGGAAAGTTTTTGAGGAAAAGCAGTGCTTCATTTGGAGAAAGCAGGCCTAGCTACAGCACCTAGGAAAGATGGGATACAGAAGATGAAATGGGAGAACTCTAGATTTCACCAGGTTCAAAAATGCCCCCATGTCTGTTGTGCCCTGCTTCCTATCCTGAAGAGGCACAGGAGCAATACTTCCTTGAAGAGCTCATACTTTTCATCCCCAAGCAGAGAATGGGCTCTCCCAGGTCCTCTCAGAGACACTTCCAGCACTCGACTTCTAAACCCATTCTGAGCACCTGATCTGGGCTGGAGAGACTGGGCTGAGTCAGAGTGGCCAAACTAAAGCCAAGAACAATACCCAGATATGCAGCACAGAGCAGGAGGTTCTCAATGTGATAGAGCAAGAGGTTGTATTAGAGCAAAGAATAATTCTTAGGAAGGCTGTATGGAGAATGCAATATTTGAGCTGAAGTAGAAAGAAGAGCCCCTGCTGTGTGGAGTATGTCCATCCTCAGGAAGTGTGGTAGCCAAACTTCTACCTGCAGAGGTCATGTCCTACCTCTCCCAAGAGACTCACCACCTGAGCCCACATAGTCCTCCTGGTAACCACTCACATTTGCATTCAACAGCTATCTGTCCAGCTGCTGTATCAGGCACTGAACCAGGCACTGGGGAGGGGAGAGGGTTATATATTATCAAGTGCATAAGGTCCCTGCTGTTGTGAACACAAACAAGCAGAAAGTAAATTGGAGTTGTGGTTGGAAAAAGAGTGTGCAGGAGATAATAAAATAGAGGGGTGTGCCTGAGAGTTGGTGGTCAGGAACACCTTGCTGAGGAGGAAGCAAGACATGAATGTAGTCCTGCTCCATGAGAAGAAATGAGTCACGTGAGGGTCTAGGGAAGGATGAGCCTAGGCCAAGGCAGAGCAGCAAGTGCAGCCAATAGCCCCAAGTTTGGCATGTCTGGAAAATAGTAAAGGAGTGCGCGCGCACACACACACACACACACACAAACAAACATACACACACTCATATCCTTTGTGGGGCTGGAGCAGATGGGGAGTGGTCTGATATGATGTCAAAGGCGTGGAGAGTACCATGAAACCATGTGGAAAGACAGAATGGATTTTGCCAGGAGCAGACTGCCCAGAGAACAGACTGTGGGGTGGGGTGGCCTTGTGCTCACTGGGGACTCTTCCCTTCTCCTTAAGTCCACCCTGGAGCTAAAATGGTTAGCCTGGATTTCTCAAACAGAATCAGGAGCTTAGCTCTCAAGGGAAGGCTGGGAGACAAAAGGAGCTTCAGCCCCTTGTAAGGAAGCATTTGACAGATTCTTCTATCCTTTTGTGGCTAAGACCTCCCCCCCAAAAAACTTGGCCCCCAGCTATACCCCTCCCATCGTAACCCTCCAGGGCATTGATGGTGAAGGTGAGCTCTTCACCCAGGCTTCAGTGATCTTCAAATTTTGCTAAGTGGTCCCAAAGGGGGCCTGACCCACAGAGATGAAAGCTGAAGTGGCTCTTGAAACAGCTTTATTATGCCTCTAGGCAGGGTTCTCAGTGCCTCTCTTTGTGCAGGCATCTCTGCAACTGAATCCATCCTCAGCAATTCCAGTCACATCCCCTTCTTCTGTAAACGGGGCCAGTGGGATATGTAGAAAATTTATCTGGTTTAACTAGGATTACCCTGAATAAACCATTTTTCTTGTCTTGATTTACCATTGAGAGGTTGGGCCCTGATGAAGCCGTGTGAATTATGATAGACACTCCTGCCCCACCTGAAGTTTAATTAATTAATGGGGCTGAACACTGATGGTGACCCTGCACTTGGGGCCCAGTGGGCAGAGGGGCAGCAGGGCATAAGTGCAGCTAATTGAGGCTTCCAGGCGCTGCTACACTGGGCTCAAAACCAGATGTCACAGCCTCATTAAGGAAGCAGGGAATGGAGCCCAGTAGAGATTCCAAGTCCCTGGTCCAGTGGCTCTACTAGTGCACAGAGTCCAGGGGCTCCCTAATATTCTTTCCTTTCCAGCTCTTCCCACTGCAGGAAGCACTCCTAAATAGCAGAATTAATCACTGGGGCAAGGGAGTGACAGAAAACCCTCACAGGGAGACTGGGAGCCCACTGCAGAGTCTGCCACAGAACCACAGAATGCACACCTCTCTGCCCTGCCACCCATGACTCATCCTCCACTTCTAAGCCTTTCCTGGACATTCTTACTGCTGGCTTTGGAGCTGCCTAACCCTCTTAGGAAAAAGACTCTGGGAACATTGGAAGGACCTGGGGGGTTGGAGAAGTGAAGTCATGGACCCTAAGAGTCCAAGTGAAAAGTTGGTCATCCACTTTGTATCTTTATGCAGACTGCAATATTTTAAAATTTGGGCAACACAAAACAAAAATCAGAAAAGTTCACATAAAAATCCAGACTTCTGGCTTCATTTGGAAAATCAGAAAATTTGGTCACACTGAGCTAACATGCTCTCATGGTGATAAGGGATTCATCCAGCCACCTGTGGACCTGCTTCCCTTATTTGCCTCACCACCTGACTCCCACAAACACCTGAGTTTGTTAATCCCACCTTCTAGACAGTGAGGCTGTGCCAAAGAGGCACTGGACTGATAGCACCCAGGAATCCAGGACAGAGCATGTGACCTAGTCAGAGAGCCAACAAGGGATTACCCCAATGGGGAAGAGTCACTTCTAAACAGTGAGGGGAGTGGCATCTGTGCTGAATTCCTCAGATGGGCTAAAGGGTTGGAGGAGACATTCCAGCAGGGGGACAGCAGGACCAAGGCATCAGGAGGGGAAGTCCAGGGACTTTCATAAGAGCTTACTACAGTGAGGTTAAATCCTAGGGACGTAGAGAGAGGTTTCCAAACCTCTTTCCTTGGCACATTTCAACACACCACAGACACCCCCAAACTGATATGGTTTAAGTAGCCTCTGCTCTGAAGTGGGGTCAGTATCACATCACCACACAAGGATGACTTCATCTGCCCTGAGAGCAGTGACTCCTATCAGGGAGGCTGGCCCCTCAGGAAGAAAGGAAACTCTGTCAGCCCTTGAAAATGCTGGGGCATGATAAGGGATGTGGGCAGAGGTGTGGTTGACACTCCAGAAAGACTCAAGTTCATATCTTGTACATGTTATAATGCAGACACCATGGAGGAAATAAAAACATGGAGGAAATAAAAACAGGCAGGTCTGTGCCTCCACAGCCAAAGTGAAATCAGAAGCCAGTTGAGATCGGGGCTGGCTCCCTCTTGCTCTTTCCTAGCTTTCATATCCACAGTTAGAACACTCCACTTCTGCCAAGAATTCCCAGCCAGTGGTAGAGCAGCAGGCCAGTGGCGCGCGCGCACACACACACACACACACACACACACACACTGCTGCAAACCTCAGAAGCTTCATGCAGTAGATTATCAAGTGCAGTCCCTGCAGCTATGCCCTAGACCTGTATGGTCTCCAGAGGGCTTCCAAAGCAACATAGTTTGGCACTGAATTAGAAGATAAGAAGAGTTGTAGAAATTGGTGCTTTAAAACAACGCTGCTGAGATAAAATTTAATGGTGGAAGAAATACGGTATTTTGAAAACACAAAAATAAACATTCTGCAGAGCTTGTATATGAAGTCTTGCAGTACAGCGTGTGAAAGCTGCTCTGTCGTGGAAGAAGTCTAATAATTTTTAATAGTCCTGTAAATCTCCCTTATGAGATGCAGCTACTGTAAACACTTCTCCATATTTTGTTCAAGTATTTATGTAGTGCCATTAGAAGTTATTAAACCAGAATGATTTTCATTGATAACTCTCATTCTGAAAGGAGCTGCCAGCTGACTCAAACTAAAGCGGGAAAAAGTCCCCTGCAGGGTCAGATGCATGAAGCTGCTCCTGGAACTTTCCTTCTGACCTGAAGGCAGCCTGAGCCATCCTGACCTCACCCAGAGATCACTGGCAAATTCCCTGATTCCTTAGGCCTCTATCTCTCCAGTTAGAAAATAAGAGGCAATCATTTTTGCACATCATTTATTTTTTAGCATGTGTTGCACCTACTACATGGTTCTAGGCACTGTATAAGGCCCTAGGAATGCAATGGCAAGGGAAAAGAGCCATTATCCCTTCCTTCACAGAGCTTATGGTCCAAAAGCAGTCAGAGGCATCAATCAAAGAATCACACAGCAAATGTACAACTGTAAATGAGCAACTGCCTTAAATGAAAGATATGCAGAGGATTGTTCAGAGAGCGAGAGATCTGCCTTGGACCAGTCCACAGGGCAGAAAAAGTTTCTCCTAGGAAAAACCCTTGAGCTAATATCTGTAAGATTTATAAAACTAGTATTCAAATAGGCCGAGAGGGGAGGGAAGAGCAGGAAGATCAGAGACAAAGTCTAGGTGTGGGAGAAAAAGCAAAGTGTATGAGACTTAAGGGAAGACTGGGTGACTAGAAGACAAAAGACTGAGGGGGGGGCATGGTGGGAGGGGGGCTAGGGGAAGACAAGAGCCCCACCATGGAAGGCCAGCGTGACAGATGTGTCTTTATTCAGGGAGAGCCATTGGAGGGCTTGTAGCAGAGTGGGAAGGGCTACAATACACAAATGTGCTCTGGAAGCCATCACTCCAGCTGCAATATGGTGTAGTGACTAGAGGGGGTGCTGAGCACAAGCAGATGGGCCAGCAAGGAGGCTAGGGCAAGGCTAGGAGGAGGAAGTGTGAAGAAAAGTCCCTCTGCTTATGAGCTGTACAATTGGATGGAAGGTGTGCCATTTACCAAAATGGAAACAATGGAAAGTACCAAGTTTGATGGGCAAAGGTCATGAATTTGGTTTTGGATCATTAAATGTGGGCAGTCTGTGAGAAAGATACTAAGCCAGGTCCAAACTCAGGTATAGATCACAGGAAAGATCTAGGATGGAGGTGTAAATTTACAAGCCATCCATGTGTAGAGGGCAATTGAAGCTGTGAGCCTGCATGTAATTTTCTTGGGAGGTGATATAATGATAAGGAAACAGAAATGGATCAATCTGTATGAAGTCCACCACTTAACAAAGTTGTTCTCCACCTTGGCTGTGCATTAGAGTCATGCAGAGAGCTTTAAAAATGCTGACACATGGGTCCCACCTACAGAGATTATAATTTTATGACTGAATTGGTCTTGGGTGTGACCTGAGCATTCCAATTTTTTAAAGCTCCCCAAGTGATTCTAATGTGCAACCAAGGTTAGAAACTACTGACTTAACAGCTGGGAAGAGCTGCCAAGGAATCAGAAAGTATCATCTAAATAAATATGAGGACTCTCTCCTTCATGCAGGAAAGAAAGTCAACAGTGCCAAGTGCTGCTGAGGGTCAGTAGGATCAGGACCCCAAGTGTTCACTGGATTTAGCAACATGAAAGTCACTGATGACATTGCTGAGAGGTATTCATCACCTTCTTTGTTGGCCTCTCAGGAGCTGCGATGATGTGACTGTCACACTGCTCAGGCTTTATAAGAGTGATGTAGGTGGCATATAGCAGCAAGATTTGCAATCAGTTGAGTGAAGAGGGATGGGAACTAATTACTGCCCTGGGTATGTATTGGCACAACCTCTATGGAGAGCAGTTTGTCTCTATCTGTCAAAATTATAAATGCATGTACCAGGAATCCCATTTCTAGGAACAATAGCTCAATGACAAATGCTCAGGGATATTCATTCAAACAGTGCTTATGATAGCAACAGATTGGAAATCCTGAAAATTCCCATCAACTGGGGATACTATAGCCATGGTGGGAATGCAGACACCCAAGTGTACTGCCAGGCTCCACAATGCAGAGTGAAGATAAGCACAAGAACAGTGTGTATGGCAGTGCACTAACACCTGTCACACAAAGGGAGTAATAGATGCTTATTTGCACATATCTGTTTTTTCTGTAACAACACTTGAGACAGACACATGGGTTACTTTCTGGAACAGAAACTGGGTGCTGGGTGACTTGACAATAGAAAAGAGTTTCACTGCGTTTGTTACCTTTTAAGATTTTGAATTTCAAACTATTGAAACCTACTGAAAATAAAACTGATGGGAATAGTATTCCCATGAGTTCTCATTGGGAGTTCTCATTCCAATGAGAAGAGCAGGGAGGGTGAGGCTACATCCCAGGTGTAATCAGATTAGACTTTCGGGGACCACACCTATTTCCGTGTCCTCTGTAAATGCATCTAAGAGAGTAAAGGGATTTCTTTTTTTTTCTTTTTCTTTTCTTTTCTTTTTTTTTTTTTTGAGAGTAAAGGGATTTCTGTTGTTGTTTGTCTCATCCTTTGTTGTTTTCAGTCCACAAGTTTTGAAGAACTGGAATATATTCTTTAGAGATTAGACTGGGATATTGTTCATCAATGTCAAAGATATACTTTGGAGCTAATTATAATCTTTATTAACACCCAGGAACTGAAGTTAATCTCTGAGGTTGGCATAGAATTCACAGGTGTAGGAGCCAGGGATCTGGGGTTGCTTCCTACCTTTTTTTTCCCAGTAATTTAGAGTGGGTTTATGCAAGTTACTTCACCTGTGTTCACCTCCATTCTTCATCTATGAAGGGAGGTTGGTAATCCCTGCTTAGCTGTCTCCACTAAACCCCCGGAAGCAGTAAAGAGACCCTGGCTGTGCTATCATTGGTGAGGAATAAAGATGCTTACAAATGTGCAGGTTTGCTATTTTTATCCCATTGCTGCTTGAAACTTAAAGATCTTTTAGAATAAACAAATACCTTCAAGGAAGCTAAACATCCAGATTTCATTACAGCTCAAGAACTCAGTGATTTTCCAACCCTTAACCCTGTCACATGCCCAGAAAGAGAGAAGACTCTCAGCTAAGTCTGAGCCTCTCAGACTTTGGAAAGTGCTTCTCTCTGCAAGATGAGTACAATACACAAAGAAAGCCTGGGTTGGCTGCGTGCACAGAAAGGCAGGTTGTCTAACTTCCTAAGGGGCCCATTAAGAAAGGGGCTTGAGGGGTAGCTACTGACCTACCAGCCAAAAGGATGAATCTGCAGCCTCCCTCTGCAGGGCTGGCAAGACAGCGGAGCAGCCGCCAGATTCTCACAGAGATCCTCAGAGCTTTTAGTGAGTGATCGGGTCTGTAAAGTGTGACCTTCCTAGAATGGTAAGAATAGGCTTTGTTCATTCATTTCATCTTCTCTAAAGGTACCATTAATGATATATTGATTTTTCCTTTTAGAGGAAATCATAAAATATCTTTGTAAGACAGAGATTTGAGGCTGTACTCCTAACTCTCACCAGCTCGCACTTCCCTGCGGGCTTATAATTGTGAGGAAAGACCATGGGTGCTGGAGAGCCAGCAGGAGGAAGAGCCCCACTGTGAAAGTGCTACGGAGGTTCACTGGCAGCCAGGAACTACCTGATGCTGGAGACCATGGGTGCCTGGAGGTGAGTAGAAGAGAACTCAGTGGCTCCTCCAGGGCCTGAAACTGGAGGGGAGCAGAATCAAGATGCACTGAATCCCACCAGTATTCCCTTAGGTGAAGTGGCTCCAAACTGCACCCAACGTCCAAGGTCCTATAGCAGCTCTTCCACACTGATACCCATCAAGATCTCAGGCAGCATTCTGAGAGATAAAAGGGAGAAAAGGGGGAGGAGAGGAGCATTGGGAGAGGAGAGCAGAGGGAGGAAAAAGCCTGGGGAGAGGGTGGAGCTTTCTGCCCCTTTATGAATTTTGCCTCCAGTGGAACAGAAGGGGAACTAGGTCTCCAACACTCCCCACCCCAGGCCCTGCCTACCCTTCCCCCAGTGACTGGAGAAGTCAATTGGCAGGAAAAACAATAAATTAACATGAGAAAGGCCTGTCAGTCTTGCCAATGCTTCAATCTGCATAAAAGGGAGATCAGGGGGCCCAGACTGGGAGTAGGGGAAAGGTAAAGCAAGACTGGGAGGTGTGTTTGGGAGTTGTGTTGGGTGGGAGGGGAGACTGACACAGACTGACTGGGAGCTTGAAGGCTCTCTGGCTTCCGTGTGCACTCCCGCTCCCTCAGGAGCCGGATGGGATTCTCCGTGGTGAGAGACAGAGCCTGCATCCCTCCCTGGTCATTGATGGGATAAACATATAATTCTGGCTATAAATCCTCTAAAATTCTGGTCAGTTCTGGGACCATTCATTATTTGTTTTTTACATAGTACTTTCATTTTTAACCTACAAAAGTGTTTCACTGTGACTTTTATATCTGCAAAAAAAAAGATGTAATAAGAATTAAAACAAACAAACAAAACGCTGAATGCTTTTTCATCTACTGCAGATCAACATCCAGGGTCATTTTCTGGACACATAGGAGTCCACTGGTCTAATGGGGGGCCATCAGCCTCCTCCCACACTACCTCCCCACTGACACACACATGCCTTCTCTGTCAAGCCCCTGTGCCCATCCTTCCCACAAACCCCAGCTCTGATGTTGAATCCCTGCAGGCAGTTACTCATGCCTTCCCAAGCTGGCACAGTGCTCACCATTTGGAATCCTCCTCAGCATGGGGCCACAGCCCTGTTAGACTTTCTAGCCCAGAACCAGCCCCAAGTGTGGATAGTGGCTGTGGATGAAAAGATCTCCAGGCTGAGTCCTCAGACAGGCAGGCAAAATGGCAGCCAGAGAAATGATGTGCTATGAACAGGTTAAATGCCTCACATGTGCCAATTCATTCAATCTTGGAAACAACTCTGAAAGTTAAGGTCTTGGACACCTCCATCTTACCCAGGTGTAGCAGGCACTTGGCATCACAGGACACAGGCTGGGAGACAATGGAGCTGGGGTGCACACCCCCATGACCTGCCTCCAGAGCTATGTGTTCAGCCAAAATTAGAAAAGTCATCTATATTTTTCTCCCTTTGGAGAAAGGGTGCCCCATGTCACAGCTTCTTCGAGAAGAAAAGCCTTCTTCTTCCAGAAAAGCCTTCTGTGCTGTCTGCTATAAGACTGGGATTGGGAAGACAGCCGTAAAGCCTTCCTCGCAGACCCTAAAAGAGGAGGCAAGATCATGAGCACAGAGTTCTCTTAGCGGTGGATTTACTTCCAACTAATGTCTCCCAACCCAGCAGTACACCGTTTGTGAACACCTTCACCCTGAATGTCACGGAAGATGTGAGTCAAAGACTAGCATTTAGACTGTCCTTTTATCACTCAAAGATATCTGTGTTCCCAAATGAATATGTTTGTGCCACTCTGACCAAGTTTCCAAAGAAAAGTTTACAAAAGCAATGGAATGGTTTGCTTTATCAAAGGTCTTAGGTTTGAAGTAGGATCAGCTCCATGATTCCTTTGAATATAGAGTTCAAATGCCTTTAAAATGAGGTTCCTTTACACATGATATTTGAAGGACTTTCTCTCTCTCTCTCTCTCTCTTTCTCTCTCTCCTCCTGGGGCCATTCTACCTTAACTTTATTGTACTATTTGGGATAAAGGCCCATGTCAGGGTCTCAGGGTGATTCTTGGCTGTCTCCCAACCTTAGAGTGGTGGTCTCAGCTTTAAGCTCCCACCCCATTGCACCAATTTCTTTCTGCCTCTAATGAAAGAAGAGGAAGTAGGTGGCAGGGGAGTCAGATTCCTACAAACCCATCAAAAGGGGGAGGTATGAGGGACCTAGATTGTGGGATGGGTAGAAACTCCAGGACAGTGCTAGGAAGGGGTGGGGCAGGAGCAGGTGCTGGGAGTGTTGGGATTCACAGTGTGGAGTGGTGAGGGTTCACAGGGTGAGGCTTGGTGGGGGATGATGGAGAGTTTGGGGTAGGCTACTGAGTGGAGTGAGGGGTGGTATACCCAGAAGGCAGCTCTAGGGGAGCAGAGGAAGAGAGGATGAAGCCAGAGTGCAGGGTGGCTTGCCAGGGGCTGGTGAGCCACCACTGCAGCCACTCTGTTCTCCTGGATCCCCAAAGTCCTGCATCCACAGAGCAGCAAGATGACCACCACAGTCTCCTGATGACCCATAACCACTGTCCTATCCAGAAAAGTACCCAGGCATCTCTGTCCTACCTGAGGAAGATAAAGAACCCCAGATCAAGCATGGGAGGCTGTCCTGGTAGTCAGTCCAGGAAAGAACATCAGGGTGGGATGCCCTCAGGGACCACAAGGACCTGGAGCAGCCCAGGCTTCGAGGCCACAGGACAAACCCACTGCCTACATGGCCCCAACGTGGGATACTGGCACAGCCAATTCCATCGTCTCACCTAGACCAAGCCCCTCAGTTAACCTGCAGGGACCTACTAGAGGCTCTCTACCATCCTGCATGGAGGGGACATTGTGGTCTAAAGTGAGGCTCCAGGCCAGCCTGGCAGCCCACGTTTACAAGAATACCCTGGGGATGAGGTTTAGTCAGCAACAGCCTACTTCTGACTTTCTTTTGCCGAATTGTGGACAACAGAGGAAGGTGGACAGTAGACATGTGGAAAGTGTTTGTGGTTGTCCCAGGGACTTTTGGGGTGGGAAGGGAGCCATTACTGGCATCAGAGTGGGCAGCATCCAGGGATGCTAAGTATCCAACAATGTGGAATGGTCCCACACGGAAAGGATTTCCCACTTCAAATTCTCACAGGGATAGTAATGAGAGCAGTGGGCTGCACTTAGCAGCTTTGCTTCAATCTCCTTTCAGCTCAGTGATAGAATTCCAAGGGCCTCTGGGTCCTGCCTCCCCCTCACGAGATCATCCACATGGCATCTCCATTCTGTTCCTTCTGCTTTGCCAGGTACCCCATTAAAGAGGGACATTGATGTTCCATTTTGGGGACTTGTTCACCCAGATCTTCCCTGGCTGAATGAGAGCAGAGTCTCTGTCCCTCAGACCAGAAGAGGACATGAGACATAGACCTCAGGGTTTTTGCAAAGGGTTTTGCACCAGGAGCAGGTGAGGACCTGGCCTGGTTCCTTCCCATTACTGTGCCCTGGATCCTTCCCTAAACCAGGGAAGTTCTTGCCCACCTCAGATTCTGCCTTCCTGACCCAGACCCCTCACCTATTCTTCATCCCATCCACAGAAGTGGAGCCCATTGTAGTTTGTCCCCAGGTGTGCATGCACCTTCTCACCTGGAATGGGCTCTGAGAAGTACTCAAGAGGGTGGACAGCAGCACCCCAGCTCTTCAGATGTGGCCTTGCTGGCTTCTGGGCACAGGTGATCCAATTCCTCCCCAGGTCCTAGAGGGCCTCTGAATGGAACTGTGGGCATCCTCCAGCAAAGCTAGTTGGTAGAGGGAGGGGGGATAGGTGCAGAGGGTCTCCACAGTGGAAGGAGCAACAAGGGATGGAGTTCACAAGCCCTGAGTGCCTCAAAGTCCATGTCAGACTTTGGTGACCTTGTCCTCCTGGGGCCTCATGTGATCTCTGCACGCTAAGTCTAAGTTGGAGTCTGGCCACCACAAACAATTTCCAGGCCCAGCTCTCCTGAGCACCGGTGGCCTCTGAGCCTGCAAGTGAAAGGTTAGCATCCAAGACCCCAGCCCCTGCTACATGCAGGCCCTTGCCATCCCAGGGCCCAGAAAGGCAGGACACAAAACACCTTATTCAAATAATATAATATGGCAAGTTCTTAAGTAGCACAGATGTGCCAGGAACTACCAGAAGTGTCTTACATGTATTGACACACTCAGCCCTTTCAGAAGTTCTGCAAAGTAAGTACTGCCACTCTCTCCATCAGAAAGGGAAGGACGCTGACACAGAGAGGTTAAGTCACTCACACAGCTAGTGAGCAGTAGAGTCTGGTTTTAAATGGACACAAATTGGCTGTAGATGTTTAATCATTGCAAAGCAACATCATTCAGATGTGGTGTAATCCCTAGGCTCTTATGATGTCCTGTGGGGATGAGATCAGGCTTTAGAGAGGGGGTGACATCTAGTGCAATGTCGGAGGTGCCTGCAGACAAAGGGAAGGAAGGGTGCTCTGAGGGAGCTGCATGAAGAAACACAGGCCAGGAAGTGCCAAGCATGTTGAGGGGAATGAGCGGTCATCTGTGAGGTTTCCATATTGTTCAGGTATAAAAATCTCTTTCTGACATCAAAAATGTTGCAGTCCTTTTGCTTCCAAAATCTATAGATTTCATTCAGTTTGTTCAGTGACACTTAAATGTGTGTGTTTTGTCACACAGCATTTACCAACAATAGTCCGGAGCAGGATGCTGACTCAATTAACAGATGATGCCAAAGCAAACTAGGAAGGCCCATGGCCCCATGAGCCTGGTGCCCCAGGAGGCTCTGAAAGCCATGGTGTTGAGCACATGGGGAGCTGGAGAGGCATGGGGGCACCAGGCCTTGGGCTGGGTTTTCTCCTGATAGCAGCTGGAGCCAGTGGGGGGTCTTGAGGGGGCAGAGACAAGACCTCTGGAGCAGTGAGGATAATGCCAGAAAGGACAATAGGGATGTGAGGTGGGGGGTGTTCCCTGGGGAGGCTGCTCTAATCATTCAAACAAAGGAAGGGGAGGCTAGGCAAGGGCAGGGGCAGTGGGGACCGAAAACAGAGGGTATGTGACAGTGTCAGCTATCACCTGCAGCACTCACACCTGCTAGCCACTGAACTAAGGGCTCTGCTAACCCTCATTGAGCCTTACAACCACTGGGATTACCCCATTTTCTAGGTAAGCCAACTGAGACATAGGAAGGCTAAGAAAACTGCCTAAGTACACACAGCAGGTGGCTGTCTGGCTGGGATGTGAAGCCAGGTGCCAGGGCTCCACTGCCTGTACTAGCACCTGGTGGCCTTCTCCTTCCACTAATGGTGATGGTGAGATGGGCAGGGTGTGGGGCTGTTGGGCCCTGGGGACTGGTTCAAATCACCAGGGAGGAGCAAGGAAGATGGAGAAGTGGGAGAAGGTAGAAGGGACAGTGCCGGGAGTGGGCTGCTTCCAGGAGTGCTGAGTCTGGGAGACAGCCTTACTTCTCACCTGGTCTCATAAACCTCTGTCCCTCCTCCACAGAAATAAAACTAGAAAGGAGCAGAAACTGACTTTCCAACAAACGATTTAAGATTTTGTACTGATACAATATAGGGACCACTGTGCCGAGATATATGAAGAAGCCAATTGAAGGCAAGGTGGTGGCACATGTAATAACTGCAAGAAGTCCCCAGGGGACACACAGCCCACCCTCACCTCAGGAAGGTTGCATAGCCTCCTGCCCCCAGGCTTGTCATCTTGAGATTAGGACTTAGCTTCTGGTCCTGGCAGACATCCATTCCAGGGAAGGGAATGGCAAGGCAGAAGAGAAGGTGCCAAGAAGTCAGCTTCCACCATGTCCTGCCACAGAGGCCAGGGACCCATCTGGGGAGAGCTCAAAGGTGGTGCAGACAGTCTCCTGGCTTCTAGTGGAGAACATGAGCAGATGGGAGTGCATGAAGCTGCTTGCTGCCTTAGACATGACCCAGCTCGAAGCCTCCTGGGAAGGTCCTCGGGGATGCCATGTTCGGTTTGCAGAGCTGCATAGATAAGAGTCTCAGTGCCCTATCTCTTTTTGCACCATCACTGGTGCCCCCTTCCCTGTCATCTTGTCTTCACCTATTCTTTGTACACTGAGGACAGGCAAGGCCCCTGCACAGTCCCTGCTCCTAAGGATCATCTCTGTCTACTGTAAGAGCAAGTCAGTGCATGCCCGTAAAAGAGTCCTATGAGTGGCTGGCTCAGGAAGGAGCACTCCTCAGGGCCTGTCTGATCCTTGCTCCACCCTCCCTGCACGGAGTACACTGGGGTCAGAGCCCTGCCATCTCTGCAGCCAGCCCTTAGGAGGCAGTCAGTAGCATTGGGCACAGAAACATGGGCCTATCACTGTTCATGAGGCCTGAAGACATAAGTTCAGGGAAGCCCTGTCTCTTCATCCCTGTTCAGCTGTTTTCCAGCCCTTATGTTCTCAGAAGCCCTTGTCCATGTGTATGCTTCACTTGTTTAGTTCCATCTTTTTTACCCTAACGTTAGCTGCAGGAGGACAGATTTTGTTGTTCTTACCTGCAGTTATTTTCCCAAAGCCTGTCAGAGTTTTCCAATAATAAAGGTTTGTCAACTGACTGAGTGATGGGAAGCAGGATGGCCAGGGGTCCAGGGGATGCCATTCCTGACTGCCAGTGTTAACAGAGAGTAACTTCAGAAAAACCAACCCCCAGAGTCCATGTTGGTTTGATGTCAGTCCATACCCCACCCGGACCTGTGCCTGTCTCTTGTCCTCTCAGGGTCTGAGCAGCATGTGCAGCTCCCCTGAGGCTCCATTTGACCACCCTCATGGTGGCAGCCTAACTCTGTTCTTCAGTCAGACGAGGCCTGAGGAAGGCAGTGTCCTGACCAGAGAAGGCGGGTGAGCTGGGAGGAGTGTGGCTGCTGTCAGTCTGGTGGGGTTACCTACCTCCTGCAAAGGGTTTGCCTCTGAGCTTCTCTGAATAGGTCCTCACATGCAAAGTACTATAGTTAATAATGATGGATTGTATACTTGAAATACAATTGTATACTTCCACCTGGGCAGGGAAGGGGATCCAGGCTCAGGAGGCATGGAAGGCATAACCCTGGGCAACTCTTCTCTAATTAACAAAACGGCTGCCTGTGGCCATCGGATGGCTCCTCCTGACCATCACATTGTACCAGAGCAGATTTCATACTGAGAAGGTCAGCCCACCAACCAGAACCTGCACCCCAGCACGTGATAAGTGCAGACTGCCAGCCACACGAGCTGACATTTGCACTCCTCAGTGGGCCACAAAGGCCTGCACTTGTCTCCAAGCTCTTCTTAGGAAGTGAGCTACCGAGACGTCCTAATAATGAAAATCTGTTCTGCTTCAGCCCACAGAATTTAGACACCTTCCCTGCCCTGGCTTCTTGTCTCAGGTGTTTGGCCCACTGTGACCTTTCTTCTCTGGCTAACCCATCAGCAACCAGGAACCGATTCTTGGTCTCTGTGGTACCAGTTTCTCAACCCCCGCTGGCTCCTGGCCCTGCCCAGGGCTCCATTGCAGCCCTGCCATTCAAAAGACCAGTGCCTTGCTTTTGAGAGAGCCTGAGTGGCTCCCCAGCCCAGGCCAGCAGAGAGACAATTAGACGAGTGTGTTAGTTGTGTGGTTTGCATCTTTCTTCTCCTCCAAGAGGAAACAAATATTTTGAAGAGATGAATTCATAGGGAAGGCACATTACTCAGCAGGTCTGCTTCTCAGCTCTCCCTGAGGGGAAGGCATGGAGCAGGGCAAAGGCCAGCATCATCGTGTTAATAATGGATGCCGTGCTGCCTAAAGGCCCACTGTCGTCTGTGCATGTGCTTCGCAGAAGTCCAATTAGGGCTGAATTATAGTAATCAATAGAGCAGCAGGATTTAGATCCAAACAAAGAAAACATGGCCCCATTCCACTAAGGGGGATTTATGAGAGAGAGGCATGCTGGCATAATTGGAGGATGCACTTGCAGGCTGCAGGCTCTCTCTGGTCTGGGATGTCTTTGAGGGAAAATCCAACTGGCCCTGCGTAAACCCAAGTGCTTGGGACTTCCCTCTAGGGAGGCCTGAGGAAGGCAGTGTCCTGACCAGAGAAGGCAGGTGAGCTGGGAGGAGTGTGGCTGCTGTCAGTCTGGTGGGGTTACCTACCTCCTGCAAAGGGTTTGCCTCTGAGCTTCTCTGAATAGGTCCTCACATGCAAAGTACTATAGTTAATAATGATGGATTGTATACTTGAAATTTGCTGACAGTCAACCCAAGTGTTCTAACCATACACACATGAAAATTGTGACTATGTTAATGTGTTAATTAGCTTGATAGTGGTCACCATTCAACAATGTATACATTAAATGTTCTATGTGTATACATAATAAACATGCATTAAACAATGTATCAGAACATCCAATTGTACATCTTAAATATATACAATTTTTATTTGTTAATCACACCTCAATAAAGCTAAAAAAAAAAACCCTATTTGCTCCATAGAACTATCTATAGAGATGTGTGTAAGTGCCCTGAACCTGCCCCCTTGCATGGCACATGGGGCCACTGGGATGTGCTTCTCCTTCTTTCCCCACACTAACACCTCATACACTCCACCTCCATGCTCTGGTGCTGCTCCTCCTTCTCGGATGTCCTTCTCTCCCATGCTGCCCTCCTACATTATCCCAGCCATGCATGGACAGGCTCCTCCAGGATCCCTGTTTTCACACATAGCACTCCCAAATCCTCCCTTTGAAATAGATCCCTTTTCTTGTGCTTGACCCTGGTCTCTGCTGATAGAGCCCATGCCACCACAGATGGACAGCCCAGCCCAGCTGATGGCCAGAGGGAAGGAGAAGGCTTTCTGAGGCTCCAGTTCCATGCCGTGGGCCTAGCCTTGAGAGCAAAGTGTTGATGGACCCCACTTCCAGCTGACCCTGAGTGACCAGCCACACCCCTCTACCACACAGCCAATCCTGGGCCTAGCCAGCTCACACAGAAGCCACCTATGACTGCATGTCTCAAAGTAGTCACCCCTTCCTCTCTCCACCACTGGAAACCACATATCACCTTTCGCAGGGACTGAGAGGATCTCAGCTCTGCTAATGTGTGTGTGGTCCAATTCATGATATGTCGGAAGTGCCAGGGAAGACAAAACAGAGAAAAATAGCATTAGGGAGAATAGAGGGCAAAACAGGAGGAGACTGATAATTGGCTGTTTTTTATTTATTTTTAATTTTTTATGTTTATTTATTTTGTAAGGAGAGAAAGAGAAAGAGAGAGAGAGAGAGAGAGAGAGAGAGGGAGGGAGAGAGAGTCCCAAGCAGGCCCTATGCTATCAGCACAGAACCTGATGCAGGGCTCAAACCCACAAACCATGAGATCATGAAAGCCGAAATCACAAGCCAGATGCTTAACTGACTGAGCCATCCAGGTGCCCCGACTATTGGCTATTTAATAGGTAAAAGTAGCAAATATTGTGAAATGAACATGACACAGCAGGAATCTTGGTCCAAATGGCACAAAAGTGGTTTCACTGAAGGCTGTGGTTTTATGTTCCTCCCTAGGGACAAAGAAAAGCCACCAGTTAGATTCTGCCCAGCACAATGGAACACAGACCTTGGTTGGAAAAACAGGATGGAACAGCTGGAGTTCCCAGAATGGAAGAGGAACTTGGGGCCATGGTCTGCATGCTTACCAGGTACCAGGAAGTTTCCTAAGTATGTTATCTCACTCACTTCTCAGAGCTGCCTCATAAAAAAGGGACTCATGGAACTGACCTACTTCACAGATGAGAAAGTGGAGGCCCAGAGCCATGCAGACACTCTCTAGGTCCCTTCTCAGTACACTCCCAGTGGCAGTAACACCTGAGCCATCAGTCTCGAAGAATACCTGCACAGGGGCCCTGCCTTCTGACCTCAGCTTCTGCTGCTTTGTCTTGGAGGCTGGGCATATGAACATCACTTTAAGGAGTCAAGTCACAAAACTCCCTTCAGCTCAAATCAGCAAGTATTTAGGGAGCACCTACTATGAGCCTTGAAACCAGTTAGTAATTGGCCGCTGCCTCCAGTCTGTCATTCCTGGGGACTTGCAGGAGCCTGATTGTCCTGTAAACAATGCCAGACTCTGTGCTTAGACCTATTGGGATATCTGTTGCTTTTCTGTCAGCATGAAACCAATTCCTTTTACATCAGAGATAGAATGCCAACTGACCCTGGCTCTGACCACAGAGTTAGCATTATCCATCCCAAGAGGACCCTCATTCCATTAGCATAATCACCCCCAGAAGAGCACATGGCTTCATTCTCAAAAGCAGAAACTACTTACTGCCTGATAGCAGAATTTCCAGAAATAATTGATGTCTCCTTCTACCTGGAGCCAACTCAGCACTCAAAGTGTCACACAATACACATTCAGGGTAGGCCTTTACCCCTAATGGCCTGGGAAACAGCCAAACTCCAAGAGACAGCCTTACCCCTCCCCTAAAGCTGATGTCTCTAAGCCAGAGGGAACATTGTCTGCATCTCACTCCCACCTAACCCCCAAGGGTAAGACCCAGACAGCTTAGTTTGGCTTACTGGCCCCACATGCTGGTATCCTAACTATCTCTCCATGTTAATCCCCATTGCAGCGTTCTCCATGGCTTGCTGGTAAAGTGTTTGCACTAACTTATTGGATGGATGGATGGACGGATGAAAGGAAGGAAGGAAGGAAGGAAGGAAGGAAGGAAGGAAGGAAGGAGGGAAGGAAGGAGAAATAGACTGAAATTGTGGTCCAGACTTTATATACATACACAGTCTAGTTTAAAATAACTACTATTTGCACATATAGGAGCATTAGGAGGAACTTGACGGAGGAACAAGGGGGAGAAGAAGGGGGGAAATGGTGGGGGAAAGGGAGAGAGGCAAACCATGAGAGACTCTTGAATGCTGACAAAAACTGAGGACNGAAGGGGGGAAATGGTGGGGGAAAGGGAGAGAGGCAAACCATGAGAGACTCTTGAATGATGACAAAAACTGAGGACTGATGGATGTGGGGGGGAGGGGGGATGGGCATGGAGGAGGGCACTTGTGGGGATGAGCACTGAGTGTTATGTGGAAACTAATTTGACAATAAACTATTAGAAAAAAAATAAAAATAAAAAATAAAAATAAATAAAATAAAATGATGGCAAAAAATAAAAATAAAATAAAATAACAGTTAAGCATCCAACTCTGGATTTCAGCTCAGGTTATGACCTCCTGGGTTTGTCAGATGGAGCCCAAAGTTGGGATCTGTGCTGACAGTGCAGAGCCTGGTTGGGGTTCTCTCTCTCTTTTTATGCTTCAGGTGGGGTTCTCTCTCTTTTTAGTCTTCTCCCCTGCTCACACCCTCTCTCTATCAAAATAAATAAACATTTAAAAAACTACTACTGATAATAACTTAAAGTCTTTAAATTCCTTCCTCCAAAATCATTTAAAAGGAATTTTAACCCATAACACACACACACACACACACACACACACACACACAATCATACCCTGACATGACCCATCTCTTCCCACATGTCCCTCAGCCCCTGATACAACCTCTAAAGAAAACCCCTCCCTCCCCTGCTCCAGCACTCTCCTACTCACCCCTGCTATATGCTCCCCTGGTCTTCCCTGTAAGCCCCACCACTGTGAACCTAACTTCTCCATCAAGGCCCAGGTCCTGTTGAGAAGCAGGGAAGAGAGAGGTCCTGTTAAGAGAGCAGAGAAGCTAAAGGGCTCAAGCGGTGAGCTGTCCATCTGTATGGGAAGAGGATGGGTTCTAAAACAAGCACAATGTATACCAGGTCTATAACTCAGCAGTTAAGAGCTCAGACTTGTGCAATCCAGATCCATTCATCACCATGCAGCCTCCAACAAGAAGACAGCAAAACCTGCTCCTTGAGGCTGTTAGATAATCATAGACAGAAATGTTTAGAACAATACCTGATGTAGAGTAAATGCTGACTTTCATCATTTAAGATTGCTAATTGTTATCTCATAGATAGGTAGTTCAAAGTCCTAGATTGAGTGGGAAGAAAAACTAGAGATAGTTTAGTTAAACCTCTCTTCCTAAGCCAACTTTAACCTCTAAATCATATCCCTACCAGGTAGGCACCAAATTCTCACACTTTCAGGAATAGGGAACTCACCAGTGACTCTTGCAGAAAGAGAAAAGAGCCAGAGGGTAACTAAATAGTCTGGGGGTACATACCCCAAATGAGATGAGGAGTAATTGTGCTTTTGCTTCCCCAAAGTGGTTATATTAATCACAACTCTGTGCTGGAAAAACTACCACAAATTGACTGAACAGGCTTAAGCTAAAAATGACATATGTTATTCCTCTTTTTTTTTTTTTAATGTTTTATTTATTTCTAGGAGAGAAGAGAGAGAGAGAGAGAGAGCGTGAGCAGGGGAGGGTCAGAGAGAGAGGGAGACACAGAATCCGAAACAGATTCCAGGCTCTGAACTGGCAGTCAGCACAGAGCCCGACGCGGGGCTCGAACCCATGAACCACGAGACCATGACCTAAGCGAAAGTCGGACACTTAACCGACTAAGCCACCCAGGCGCCCCAAACATATGTTATTCCTCTTAATAAAAACATCCAGGAGCAAGACTTTCAGGCAAGGCTGGATCCAGGGGCTCAATAAGGTCATCATGACTCAATCTTATTTTTTACCATTTCTTGATTCTATTTTCCTATGTGTTGACCCATTTACAAACATAATTTCCTCTTGTAATGACTGCCAACAACTCTGAGTTTATATCCTATAAGTTTATAGTCCTAACAAAGGCAAGTCTCCTTGCCCAGTAGTCCTGCACATGTACCAGGATTACCTCTGGTTAGACTGCTTTGAGTCACATGCTACCTCTGAAGCAATCACTATGGCTAGAAGTATTCAATGTATTGAATGGCCAGGTCTGCATTCCACACCCATCCAAGAGTCCTGAAGGATAGGCAGCTTTTCTCACTCACAAAGTGAGAGAAAAAATGGAGTCTTATTTCCAAATCAGGGTGGGGGGCATGGATACTGAGCAGGCAAATGCCTTGAGGATCCACTTAGAAAGGGGTTTTGAAAATAAACATTGTTTGAACTGCATGGGAACTCCCCCCCTTCTCCTTCCCAGGAACTCCATCCTACAGCACTCTCTTAACATGAAGATGACCCATGGGAGAGCAACATTGACAACTGTGCCGTCCTCATAGACTGCCAGGGGGTCAGCAGCAAGGGAAGTCAGGATTGGGGGAAAGGGCCTGTGAAACGCCCCTCTTTGGCACTGTGGTGGGATTCCTCCTCTGTTCCCACCCCAAGATGGGATGGGATGGATAACAAGATGACTGTATTCCTAGGTTCTAAGTCATTTACTGTCCACCCTACCCACCAGTCTCACCCGCACTGTCCTGGGCCCTTTGTTGTCTGGTCAAGAGCCTATAGTCTTTTTGGCTGGGCTGATGTTTTATTACAGGTGGTGGGCTCCATGTGGCCTGACCTCATGGGCAATGCTGGGTAAGTAGTGACTTGAGAGATTGAATGTACAAAGAGATAATAGCCACACCAAACATAAAAATAGAACTCTGACTCATAATCTGCAGCAACTAGCCCAGGAAAACAATCCATGGTCCATAGTAACCAGTCCAGGAAGCCAACCTACTGTTAGAAGTTAGACTTGGAAGAAGTCAGTCCACTATCTCTAGCATCTGGTCCAGGAAGCCAAACAATAATCTCTGTAACCATGGGCCTAAACTGACCAGAAGTGGTTTGTAACTGACAGACCCTCTAATTTGTCTTTGCTTCCAACTTAACACCAACCAGAGATAGCCAAATAAGCACCCCTAAGTAATCACATAGGATTCCCTGCCTCTGGTTAGCCTGCTTACAGCTTCCACATGCCAACAGAACACACCTTCCCTTTTCCTACCATAAAACATTCCATTCCTGTACCTGTCTTTGAGCTCCTGCCAAAACATAAGTGACAATAGCTGACTCCCTTGCTATAGTTTATAGTTCTGAATAAATAGCCTTTGCCTATTGTCATTTGGGTGGTCTTTGCTTATTGCCAGACAGCTGTTCAGCCATTGCCCTGCTCCCCACCTAAGTGAGCCCTAGAAAAATACCCATTCTCCTTTACCTCCCAGGTGATTCTTGCCTAACTCAGCAGCTAAAGCTGAAGACCCCACTGGTGCCAGGTCTTGTGGATAAGAGAGCTGGAACTGGGTGTGCTGTCTTCTCTGAACACACCACAACACATACCACTGAGTGCTCCCTCACCTTGAATCCATGCCAGCATCTGCCTGGCAAGTACCAGGAGGGAGTACAGAATGTAGGAGAAGAAGGAGGATGGTGTGTGTGTGTGGTGGTGGTGGTGGGGGTCACATTAGCCCAGCATAGAATTTGAGTTTAAAAGCCCATCAGTGACACAGGGCTGGCATCTGACATGGGCTTTGAAGGATGAATTCAAAAGATAGCAAAGGAGGGTTTGGGGCAAATGGAATCCAAGAAGAAAAGCATGGGGGCAGGAGAATGCTGAAGAAAACATGGTCATTTGTGGCTCAGAGCCATTTCTGCTTCCCTTGAGGGCCCCAAATGCCTGTAGTTCAAAAGTACTTTTCAATAAACACAGACAAAAGCACTTTTCAATAAACACAGATTAAAAAGGCTTAAATCTCTGTTTCCCTGTTCTCCATATGCATAAAACGATAAACACCCCTGGGACGGCTGGGATTTATATAGGCAGATTTTTTGCAAGTTGTCTTATGTATCTGGACTATGGCTCATAAATCAAATTTGGTTCTCTTTGCTGGAGAGTAAATTATTTATCCAAGGCAGAGCATCAGGCGATAGAAGGAAAGGCACAGGAAAGTTTCTGTTTCTCAGATGTCATTTATATTTCTCAAGATGAGACAATATTGGGGGTGGAAGTTTCTGCTTTGCCAATTTTAGCATTCCTTCTTCATTTCATGTGCTCTCTGCTGGTAGCCAAGGGCTTCTGAAATTGGCTTTCTGTTGAGACTTCACTCATGGAATTCAAATCAGAGTCCCATGTTTGGGTCCAGCACTCTGCTCAGTTGGAGATGACCTGAATGTGGGAGCAAACATGTCCAACTGGAAGTTAGAGACCAGCAGGCTACCCTAAGCTAACTCTCGTCTTGCTCTCCACATGACTTTAGGTACCCTACCTAACCCTGCTGGACCTCTGTTTCCTCACAGCTGGAATGGGGTAGTAATGTTCTTCACATAGTGTCTTGCGGGATTGAATGTGATTGCATCTGCCATACTGCTAGAAGGAATAATAAGTGGGATCAGTCCCCATGTGCTAAGAGTCAGCCCAATGTGAGTTGGTCTTCCTGACAGCCAGAACCCTGTGTGTGTGTGGGTCTGTGAGGAGGTGGGACATAGCTAACTTTCTGTCATGGCTCTCAAGGACACACTGACTTTATTTATTTTCTCATTCTGTGGCTCTGATCTGCAGGAAAGAGGAGTGGGGCTCACATGTCTGGGGCCACAATACTATGTTGGGCTAAATCCCATAAGCCCCTCCATTTATTATCCCCATGTACTTCAGGAAGCACAGAAATGAGCCTCCATCAAGTAGACTCTAAGGAATTGTGAACTGGTTATATTTTCTTAAAAATCCAGCAAAGAATTGTAAGATTTTCAATCCCAAATGGAACCATCTGCTCTCCATATTTACTATCAAATGCTTACTGGGACCTACTTATGACTACGTCTGTAAGCACAGTTGTTCAAGGACCTGCGGCCTTCAGGTCACCAGAATTATTTTTCTCCACAGTTGGATTTGAGGAGAAAGTACCAGCTGACAGAAAACAAGACTGGTGATGCAGGCCTGGAACATCACTCCTGGTGTCTGCTCCCTCCCCACAGACACCTCCCAGACACCTGCCCCTTCTGCATCTGCTGCCTGTGTGTGAGAACCACGCTCACACTGTAGCCCTCAGGTGCTGCTAGTGTCCAAAATCCAAGGAAGGTTAAATTGTATTTATTAAACCAGATTTCTTGAGGCAGAAAAGCAGACCCGTCTCTTCCAGAAAGAATGCCATTAACTATTGAAATGAAAATGAAAATAGTTATTTGTCTGAGCCCAAGTTGATTCCAAAACTAATGTAAAATAATCCATTTCCTGAGCATTTTAGCTTACTGAGGTTTTACGGTATCCTTCTGACCATCATGCAAGAAGTATTTTCAGAGTGCCTCTGTGTCTGTCATGACTGTGGGCTCAGCTGTGTCATCCTGGGACCTACCCTCAAGCCTCAGAGGCACCATGGCCCCAGGTGGACAGGGGTACAGCCTGTGGATAAGCATTCCCAAAGTTCTGTATGTAGAAGAGGAGAGCATTGAAGGCACAGCTGAGTCTCATGGTCAGAAATGAGAGAATGATGTTCTTACCCTGAGACAAGGAAGTAGCAGATGCAAATGTCAGCCCCAAAAGAGCAAGGAGGAAATGCAGGGCTGAAGTATGTTGTCCATAAGTATCTGTTGGAGTTGTAACCCCTTGTGGCTCAGAATGTAATCTTATCTGGAGATGGAAGTAATCAAGGAAAAATGAGGTCATTAGTGTAGGCCCTAATCCAATAGAACTGGTCTCCTTATAAAAAGGGGAAATTTGGAAGGAGACACATCCAGAGAAAGACAACACAAAGACATAGGGAGAAGATGCCATGTAATTGGAGTTATGTATCTACAAGCCAAGGAACACCAAAGAGTGGCAGCAAATACCAGACACTAAAAGAGGAAAGAAAGGATTTTTCCTCAAGGACTGTCAGAGAGCATGACCCTGCCAACACCTTGATTTCAGACTTTCCAGTCTCCAGAACTTGAGAAAATAAACTTCTGCTGTTTTAAGTCACCCAGTGTCTAAAACTTTGTCACAGCAGCCCTAGGAGAGTAGTACAAGGAACATAGTAATTTGGGTTCCTCCAGAAGTCGACTATGGGGCAAGGATGCAGCACAAGTAGATTTGGAGGGTGGGAGTCTGGGAACACTGGTGGAGGAGAAGGGAAGTGAGGCAGGGGTAGGAAGTGTGTTATCAATCCAGGGACCTCTGAGGGCACTGGAAGCTGGATGCCTCTGGGCAATGCTGAAAACCATGCAGAACACCCAGCCTTAAGGCAAGGGACCTGGGTATTTATATACCAACTCCAGTGAGTTCAGAGCCACTACCATGGTAGAGGAGTGGAGTAGGGAGGTATTAATTTTCTGAGACTCTGTGTGGCAGGAAAGCCCAGGACTGGCAGTGTGTGCTGAGGGGATAAGGATCAGGGGACATGCAGAGGGCACCAGAGACCAAAATGTTTGTACTTAGCCACATATCCATTAGGGATGTAATGAAGTTTCCTAAGCACAGGAGTGACCAGAACTTGGCTTTGAGAAATGAACATGGTAGGGAACACTAGAGAAGGAAAAATAAAAAAGAGATAACTTAGGGATAGCAGTGCTAAGAGGGGCACAAGACCCAACTGACATGGAGATAGTAGGAATGCCAGTTCACACCCCCTAAACTATGTGGTCATGACTCAGGAAGCCTTGAGAAAGCCAGGACTCAGGCATCGGAGAAGGATGGCTCCCTGGCATTTGGGATGAGCAGGTTTGGGAAAAGAACTGTTCTCCATGCCCCTGACTCCCCCACCCAAGTCTAAATTTCAGACCAAATGAGAAACATAAGCCACTGGGAGTTGAGCAGATGGCTTTTCCAAAGCTTCCCCAGTTCTCATTCCATCCAAAGCAAACATAGATTAGAAGCCACAGGGTTTGCAAATGCCACTGTGCTATTTGGAACTAGGATTTCATTTGCCAATTTGTAGCCTGTACTTCCAACGTTGCTTCAGAAGAGAGGGTTATCAACACTGACTTAAATAAATGAAGAAACTGAATAATGCATCCCAATCTAAATATGGCTCTAATTTCCTTGACGACAATAATAATCATATAAAAATCATTGACATAAATTGCTTAACACATAGAAGACCCCCAACAGGAAGCACAAGGAAGAAGAACATGACCTTCATTAATTCCACATAAATCACAGAGACATTGTTTTTCCTTGCTGCTGACCAGAGGCGCCCTTCAGGCTGGGCTGCTCAGGGAACCGGCTGCTCTCTCCTCTTCCATGAAGGGAAGGTAATATCCTTCTCTCTCCACAGGTCTGAGAACAACCAGCCTAAGTTTAGGGCTGAATCTGCCAGTTCTAGTGTTACCACTAAGCTTGGTGCTTGTGGAGAGGTGGGTAGTGCATCCTTAGAAGCATTTCTGGGAGACTCAGATGTGGATTTAGCTGGCTGAGGTAGAAAAAAAGATTAATGTTGCACAGGCCCAACTATGATATGCCTACAGCTGATACTGGGTGGGAGGCAGTCACCAGAACCTGGGGGAACTTGGGAGCAGCTCCCAAGCCGAGTCACAGTCTGTTCTTAGCACTGCGGTGTGAAAGGAGACACTGGTGTCTGTGCCTCTTTCCCCAGGAAGGCCTGGGCACATGCCAGAGGCTGAAGACAGATTAACATTCACACATGCATTTATTAATACCTTCCTACATTCCCTCAACAAAAATTTACTGAGAAGGCACAGATGAAGGAAGCCTCATGGGGCCTGGGGGCATAGGTAGGCCCCAAAGCACACTACCAGGAGATAGAGTAAGTGCTGAGACTGAAACAATACAGTGTCACAGCCAAAAGGGTGGACTCTACTCCCAAAACACAAGATCGGAATTCAGCCCTCACCACCTGCAGGCTGCCCGTATTGGGCAAATTATTTAATTTCCCCAGGGCTCAGTTTTCTTATCTATAAAATGGGGATGATAAAAGCACCCACTCTAGGGTGTGGTGGAGGACTGAAGGAGATGGATATGTAAAGGTAAGCTGTCTGGAAAAATCCCTAATGAAGGTTAGGTGAGTCTAATAAAGGTTATAGTGATCATCACTGAGAGGAGAACATAGTGTCACTGGAGAGTTGTGCAGCTAAATAATGTGAGTGAAACACACAGCCAACAAAATGGATGAGGGAAGCTTTGAACTCAGATAGCTAAAGCCAGAGGCTACAACCTTGACTCCTGCACCTTGCTGACTTCCAGAAAGAACAGGCAGGAATTCTAGAGGGCAGGGAACCTGAGGCTCACTGGCTCCTGAGCATCAAACATACACCCTCATTTAATCTTGTCACCAAGCCTGTGATGAGTCATATTATCCCCGTTGCAGGTGAGGATGCAGGTCATGTGTGTTAGGTAGCTTAGTAGGATCTCCTCTGGACTCCCAAGAACACCCTAAGCCTACAGTTGTAAGCCATGTTGCCATCTGGTAGTACTTACAGCACCTTCTCAGAACAGCTCTAACGATCCTGGCCACAAATGGTGTTGAGTTGTATTGTTTTGTTTTTAGTGCCTACCTGAAGAAATCAAGTTCATCTGGAGTGCCTTGCCTTCAAAGAAGCTAGAGGGCCAATGGCACCTTCTCAGTGAGATGGTAAAGGCCCACCTGTTCTTAGCAATAGCCATTCTCTTGTATGGAAATCAAGTTGACATTGAAGGTCATTTAGTCCATTGCAAATGGACTAAAACACTTTGTTCTTTAAATAAATCCTATGGTAAAGTCTTTGATGAAGTGAGGACTCACCTGTGAAGCAAATGGCCCTCTTTTCATTTACTATCTTGTGTCTTCAGACAGGAAAGAGAGTGTGTATGTAAGTGTATGGTAACAGTGCCTAACTTAGAGCTTACAAAGTCCCAGGACTTCCCTAATAATGTTACAACCTTATCTCCTTTAGTTAGGACAGCACCACCATGAGCTAAGTTCTAATATTCCCAGTTTACAATTAATATATCAATCAAGAGGACCAGAGCAGCAATACTCAAAGGGTGTCAAGGATCAGCAACATCAAGGAACAGCACCTGGAATCATGTTAGAAATGCATATCCTCAGGCCCCCCCATCCAAGCATATCTACTCTGGGCAGGGCCAGCAATCTATGTTCTAACAAGCCCCTAGGTGATTCTGATATATGTTCAAGTGTGAAATCCAGCAGCCTAGGGAAAATGAAGGACCCCCAATCACAAGGTCTTATAACAGGTGTTGGCAAACTATGGCCAAGCATCAAAGCCAGAACACTCTCTGCTTTGTAAACAAAGTCTCATTGCAACATAGCCATGCCCACTTTTTTAAATGTTGTCTGTGACCAGTGTCCTAATACAGCAGCCAAGCTGAGTAGTTGTGACAGAGACCACATGGTCCACAAACCCTAAAATATTTCCTTCCTGGCCCTTTACAGAAACATTGCTGACCCCAGATTAGAGCAACTACAGTTTGTCTTGCTCCCACTGCGGATTGGTTGAGGCGGCAATGGCTCTTGCAGCCCTCCTTCTCTGGCGTGGTTATAGCAGCATGCCCTATCTGGGGCTTCGCCAATTGTGTTGGCACAGGGAGAAGAGACATGGCTTCTGGTCTGAGATAACAGGAGTCATCCACTCACAATTCACTGGCCCAAAGCCTAAGATCCCTGGAGAGAGAATAATCCCCATCTTCCCCTTCTAACCCCCACCCCCACCCCAGAAGGGGCAGCAAATATTCATGAACAATAAGCTAATCCTCTCATATAGGCCTTTCCCCTAGTCATGGATGTGAAGATTGCTTTCCTCCCATGTGGGGAACACACACCCTTTACCCAAGGGAGATGGCCCACCCCCTCAAGGCATGACTGGGAGGCCACTTCTTGGGGCTCTTTGGGCAGAAGCAGCCTGTCTTACCCCACATGCCCCACATGCAGCCGTGGAACAGGGACAGACCCACTGCACACTCCAGCTGCCCCACTGGGTGCACACTGATCCTGCCCCTCAAGAGGGCCCCTGGGGCCTTGCTTTCTGCAGCCCTTTGTTTCAGGTCCTTTCTGTTCTGCTGTTCTTGGCCATCTCTAAAGAAGGAAGTGGAGAATATGCTCTACTTGAGCCATTTAGTTTTTTCAGCCTGCTTCCTGGCCAGAGGAGGCTTAAAGGTTAAGTCGCTAACAGCCTTGGCCTCTATTTGTCCAGTTGGTGATTCTTTTGGTGGCAGAACTCTCTGGAAGATGTGTTTATTTCTTATCTATCTGATTCCAGACAGATCCAGGTAGCATTAGTCACACCCTCAAGTCTATTTTCCTGACTTACATGTGGTAGCCTGATCCCAAGAGGTTTCTATGGGAGAGTTGTACCCTAGCCTTTTGTCCTTAAACCGTATGGGGACACTGAAGCTCAGAGAGGCAAAGTAAGTTTTCTCTGGCCTCCTCCTGGATTTGAACTCAGCTCTCTAGGTTTTTATAAGCTGTTGACACCACCTATATTTACTACCTAAAATCTCCAGGCTTGTTCTTTTGTTTTACATTAAACAGTTCCAACATCTTACTAAGCCATTTTCACAGGCTCAAAGAAGCTGACTGAGATGCTCCCTTTTAATCCAAACCTTTTTTTCACAGCAATTCCCTTTCACTTTCCTCTGAAGCCTCAGAAATCTCTTCAAACTTTAATGACATTAATGTCACCTGGGGATAAAGGTGTATTTTTTAAAATACAAGGTCCCAAACCCCACTCTCTCAGGATCTGATTTTGTGGGAGTGGAGTAGAGCTGGGAACCTGCCTTTCAAGGAGGAAGCCCCTCCTCCTCTCAACACCCCTCTTGCCCCCAGGGGATTCTGATGCAGATGGCTTGCCAAGCTCCCAGAAACATTGCCCTATTAGTTCTCTAATTTCCACCTGGTAGGGGATGAAAAACGTTCTGTGATAAAGTAGCAACTTCTTCTGAAGGTGCTTGAGAGTATGTGAGAAGCACTTCATTAATTTTCACCCCAGTCCTTGAAGGTGGCATCATGATGGTTATAATTATCCCTCGATTACTTGGAGAGCTGAAGTGTTCTTAGAGAACAAACTTAGACACAGAAGACAAGTGACTGCCAAACTCACACAGCAGGCCAGTGAGGGGGTGAGGTTCTAAAGGAGCAGACCAAGGACAGAGCAGTAGGGCTCCACAGGGCCAGACCTCAGCCACTATGTGTAAGAGACACTGGAAAGGTCACACAGTGCTGCACTGAATTTTATAAAATATTGGGTTAGTTGCTAATATTTTTGAGTTAGGTAGCTGCATATAGAGGTTCAAAACTGGAAGGATGCTTGGGTGGCTCGGATGATTAAGTGTCTGATTCTTGATTTCAGCTCAGGTCATGATCTCGCAGTTCCTGAGATCGAGCCCCATATTGGTCTCTGTGCTGACAGTGCAGAGCCTACTTGGGATTCTCTCTCTCAATCTCTCAGCCCCTTCCCATGCCCAACCCCCCATCTCAAAAAAAAAAAAAAAAGTTTAAAATTGGCATCTCAGGAAGATCCAACAGCTCTGGGAATTCACAGAACTAACTGCAACCATTCACTCTGCAGGGCATGCAGCCTCCTGCTGCCAAACGGCCATTATACTCATCAACTTTATCTGTGCAGGTCCTATAGGCAGTTGGATGGCTGCCCCGGTCAAGTTGGTCACAGTTCCTATCACAGGTAAGCCTTTGGGAAGAGGGCTAGCAATCCACCTTCTCATTCAGTTTTCACAGACCTGACTTGCAGAGTCTGAGGAAATGGGAGGCATAAGAAGGCAGATGCCTCTGAGGAACAGGGAAAGTGCTAGTCACCTTCAAGGGGCCTGGCTTTGTGCAACCTCAACACATCTGCAGTCAAGGAGGCAATGGTTCCAACGTTCTGTCACAACCTTGGACTTTCCTAAAGCCGGCTCCAACAACATCAGCCATCCTGGGGCCAAGGAAACACAGAAAAATGCATGGAAGCAAAATGAGTCTGCCTGGAGGAAAGTCTTGCTTATGTTTTTCCGGTGGCAAGAACATTTGAACAAAGAACTTAATAAGAGAAAATTAACAGCTTTAGAATGAGTTTATCACTAACAAAGTTACCACAGGCTTTTTGGTGTTATTTGAAAATTAAGTTAACATTAATTTAACATTAAAACAAGGGATTTAATGGAGGCTGAGGAATAAATTAGGCCTTTGAATGAGATATCTAAAATCCATTTTAATATGCAAAACAATGTAAAATAATTCCATTTAAGCAATTAGTTAAAAATCATTTTGCTTTTTCTGTCCCTTTCTGGTGTTTAAGATGTCAAAGAAGGGACGTGGTGTATGGTCCAGTGTGAAATTGCGAATTTCCCTGAGTCTTCCGACAGGAGGCAATATCAGCTAGGGTGATAACACAGGAGCCAAAAATCTGTGTGTCATCTCTTTGAAAGGGATTAAGGGGTGACTGAATAGGCTTCCTGCTGCTGGTGTGGGGGACATTGTGATGGCCACAGTAAACAAAGGCAAACCAGAGTTCAGAAAGAAGGCACATCCAGCCGGTAATTCAACAATGAGAGTCATACTGGAGAAAAGATGGCATGTTTCTCTATTTTGAGAATATCACAGGGATTATTAAACAACAAAGGTGAAATGAAAGGTTCTGCCATCACAGGACTAACTGCAGAGTAGTGCAGACTTGTGGGCCAGGATTGCATCTAATGCTGACAGCATTGCACGATTCTTTGATATATTTGTTTTAAAAAATTAAAACTTATTTGCTTCCCCCCAAAATGATAAAAATAAAAATAAAAAACATTTTCTCATAATCATACACAAAAAAGTTATGAAGGAAGATATAGGGACCACTATAGCAAGCACTCTCAATATAAGGAAACTAAAGAAGTAGTGGTCTTCAATTAAAATACACTAATAGGATGTATAGATTAACTATCAGATTACTGAGCAATCTGATCTGTGACAGCAATACCCCAGACAGTCTCTAGGAGTTATAAGAAACCAAAGCCATACCCTACAAACCAGCCTAAGGCACAGCCACCTCCCCCTTGTTGGCTGTAATTAACTGTTCTTATACATTCATATCATTTCTTAAGAAACCAGCCAGAATCCCAGAATCTCTACTATCCTGTCACAAACTTCCTACTCAGAACAGATTTTTATCATTGATAGTATTAGCTCCAGAAGATAATCCAGAAACTCATTTTCAAAAATGGCTTTTAAAAATTTCACTAACTAAATGAATATTTTCCTTCAAGTATATTGAATTTATAAACACAGGACTTAGATTTCAATAAAACTGAAGTCCCTACTTTAAAGTAAAGCATAAACAATTAGAACCAGGACATTTCTTCTTATCTATTCACCCATCCGTCATCCATGCATTCCAGTATTTATTAAGCACCTCCTACCTAGATCACTATGAGTGCAATTTGAGATGAAAAGATGAATCCAACAGGCTTCTATGGAAGTTGGGAGTGCCATGAACATAAGAAACTGATGGCAAAATTACTAAATACTGTCTCAGGACTCTTTTGGTTACAAATGACACAACCTCATTCAACTCAATCAAAAAAGGGAATTTACTGGCTCATATAACTGAATAGCTTGGGATGGGTTTAAGGAGAGCTGGATCCAGGAGACTAAACATTATTGTCAGAAATCAGTCTGTATCTCTCTACTCTCCTTTCTTACGTTGGCTTTATTCTCAGATAGACTGTCTCTACATGATAGATTCCTGTAGGTCAAGTTTACATTAGCCTTAGTACAATCTCAGAAAAAAAGTGTCTCTTATACTTCTAGCAAATATCTCAGAATTTACTTGTTCTGAATGGATCAACTTGAATTATGAAGCCATCCTAATCCAATAGCCATTCAGGGGGATGGAATATTTCATTGCCCAGGACTGGTCCATGACTCACTCCAGGAGCCTAGGGAAAGAAAATCATGGTTCCATCCAAATGTCATGGACCGAGCTCTGAGGATAGGTAATTTCCTCAGAGAAAAGCAAGGTGCTATTATCACAATGAGGAGATAATAGGCAAAAACATTTGCTTCCTACAAATGTTCTAACAGAAACACAATTAACGTGTAGTCAGCATCCAGAGGGGGAGAAAATAGAAGTGTTGTAACAAAAATGCTGCTGAAGCTGAGGAGGAGTCTGTGACCCTCCTTGGTTTGAGTTTAGTTTCTTTGGATCATCTATTTTCCAATAAACTATTAAATGTTCATCAACAGGAATCATCTCTTTCAGTACCTAACCCCATGTACCTAAGAATCCAGTTGCTTTACATCAACCTAAATATAATTCATTATTAACTCCTTCAATAAATATTTATTGAGGAGGGAGTTAAGATGGTGCAGAAGTGGGGGGCCAGGGTTTTCCTCATCCCTCAAACACAGCTGTATTGAGGGGAGATCACTTGAAACTCTCAGGATATCAATCTGTGTAGTGGCAGAAGGATCTCCACAGTTGGAGGGAGATAGCTTGGCAAGACTGAGGTGTGTGTATGTGAATTGGGGGAGATAAAATGGCATTGGCACAGAGGGGAGGGAATCCTTTCTGTGGAGAGACAAGGGAGAGAAAGAGAAAAGGGTTGTGGAAATGCAGCATTAATTAGCACAAAAGAAAAACCTCTCTGGACCATGGACAGGGGAATGAGAAGTACAGAGAGTGCCAGTTTCCTTTTTTGCAAATAGCCTTAGGAGCTGAAACTCTGAGGTTTCAAAGTGTGAGACTTTCTCTGGAACACAGCTGGAAGCTGTGACACACACTCCTGGGGAGGAGGGAGCCAGCCCTGTAGTGAATAGCCCAGTGTGTGCAATGGGAGAGAACAGTTCCCCTCCTGGAGTAGTTTGAGAAAAGGGTTTACTGCGTCCCCAAGGACAAAAGACCCTATAGGTACCAGCCAAAAGCCTTTTATCAGCAGAGTGGAGTGGCTCTATTCTGGAACAGGGGAGAGGAGCTGCATGGAGCTGTGCCCTTTAAGACTTCATGTTTTGCATCCCATCTGAGCACCTAGAAAGTTCAGGAGAACTATGGAGTAGGAGAAACTGACCACCCACCATTCTCTGAGGGCTGCTTGAACAGTGAGATCCCACGTCCAAGGAGAAAAGCTTGGAATGTCGCCTTTCCAAGGAGAAGAGCTTGGAAGAACACCAACATGGTGGGACTTCAGAGATCAGCACAGAGGCTCCCAGTGCAGGCAGGACCTGTTTACACCAAACCCTGCCCCTCCCTGCCTGGCAACTGCTTACTTACTCACCTGGCAACTGAGCAGGACTGACTGACCCAACACAACCAGACTCTCCTCCAGACCAGCAGAGCCACCAGTCCCAGGCACCAACAGACAACTATTACGTTTATTTGTTTGTTTGTTTGCTTTGCTTTTTCTTTACTCCTCCTCTTTTTTTTCCTTTTGGAATCAGGCTCAGAGTTTCTGATTTGTTTTTGGTCAATTCTTATTTTATACATATATTAAAATTTATATATAATTCACATGTAAATTATATAATTTATAAATCATATATTTTTTGATCAGACATTTTTGTTCTATTCTTTTTCCACATTTTATCTTTCTCCTTTTTTATTTTCCTTTTTCTTTCTCTAGATTTAGCCTTCTAGTTTTTTTACTCTCTGCTTTCTCTTCTTTTTTCCCCATTCATTTTTCTCTTTTTATCTCCCCACCTCCATTTCCCTTTTTTTCCAGGGTTACTCCAACAAACACATCAAAGCACACCTGGTTGAAGTTCCAAACACTCCACCACTACAAGCAAGGAGGAGCTCTGCAGAAAACTGACCAGTGAGATAGAACAGCCAAAAGGCAACAACAGAGTGCACACAACACACATCAAAAACACTTCCTGGAGTGCCAGGCCCTGGATATAGTGTATGACCCTTTTTTATATAGCAGTACTCACAGGTATAGGACACATAATAAGCTCTTAAAACACAGAATCTTAGCCAAAATGACAAAACGGAGGAATTTGCCCCAAAAGAAAGTTCAAGAAAAAAAGCACAGCCAGAGAATTGCTCAAAACAGATATAAACAATATATATGAGCAATAATTTAAGACAGTCATAAGACTAATAGCTGGGCTTGATAAAAGCATAGAAGACATCAGAGAAACTCTTGCTGTGGAGATCAAAGACCTAAGAAATAGGATGAATTAAAAAATGCTATAACTGAAATACAAAATAAACTAGATACAGTGACAGTGAGGATGGAAGAAGCAGAAGAGAGAATAGGTGAAATAGAAGACAAAATTATGGAAAATAATAAAGCTGAAAAACAAGAGAGAAAATAATTACTAGATTACAAGGGGAAAATTAGAGAACTAAATAATTCCATGAAATGAAACAATATCCATATCACAGCAGTCCAAAAAGAAGAAGAGCCAGAAGAAGGGGCAGATTTATTTGAACAAATTATAGCTGAGGATTCCCTAATCTGGGGAAGGAAACAAGCCCAAGAGGCACAGAGAACTCTATTCAAAATCAACAAAAATACAACAACACCACAACATATAACAGAGAAACTGGTAAAATAGCAAGATAAAGAGAGAATTTTGAATGCAGCTAGGGACAAATGGTCCTTAACATAAAAGGGTAGACACATAAGGGTAGCAGCAGACCTGTCCACTGACACTTGGCAGTACTGAAGGGAGTGGCAAGAAATATTAAATGTGCTGAACTGGAAAAATATGCAACCAAGAATCCTTTATCCAACAAGGCTGTCATTCAGAATAGAAGGAGAGATAAAGACTTTACCATACAAACAAAAACTAGAGGAGTCTGTGATCATTAAATTAGCCCTGCAAGAGATTCTAAGGGTGACCCTGTGAATGGAAAGCAGCAAAGACTACAAAGGACCAGAGAACATCCCCACAAACATGAAATCTACAGATAACACAATGGCACTGAATTCATATCTTTAAATAGTCACTCTGAATTTAAATGGACTGTATGACCCAATCAAAAGACATAGGGTATCAGAATGGATTAAAAAAACAACAACACAAAAAAACAAGATCCATCTATATGCTGACTACAAGAGACTCATTTTAGAACTGAAGAAACCTGTAGATGGAAAGTGAGGGAATAGAGAACCATCTATCATGCTAATGGGCATCAAAAGAAAGCCAGAGTAGTCATAGTTATGTCAGACAAACTAGATTTTTATTTTTTTATTTAAAAATTTTTTTCTTAAATAGTTTATTGTCAAATTGATTTCCATTTAACACCTAGTGCTCATCCCAAGTGCCCTCCTCCATGCCCATCTCCCCTCTTCCCCTCTCCCTCACCCCCATCAATCCTCAGCTTGTTCTCAGCATTCAAGAATTTCCCATGGTTTGCCTCCCTCCCTCTCCCCAACTATTTTTCCCCTTCTTCTCCCCCATGGTCCTCTGTTAAGTTCCTCCTAATCCACCTATACATGCAAACATATGGTATCTACCCCAATGTTCATAGCAGCACTCCCAACAATAGCAAAACATGGAAAAAGCCTAAGTGTCCATCAACTGATGAATGGATCAAGAAGATATGGTTTATCTATGCAATGGAATACTACATGGCAATGAGAAAGAATGGAGTCTGGTCATTCGTAGCAAGATGGATGAAACTTGAGGCTGTTATGTTGAGTGAAACAAGTCAGGCAGACAAGGACAGATACCATATGTTTTCAAACTAGATTTTTAAACAGACTGTAATAAGAGATGAAGAAGGGGATTGTATCATAATTAAGGTGTTTATCCATCAGGAAGAGCTATCAATTGTAAATATTTATGCCCCCAGTATGAAGCACACAAATCTATAAGGCAATTAATCACAAACATAAGCAAACTTATTTATAATAATACCATAATTGTAGGAAACTTTAATATTCCACTTACAGCAATGGACAGATCATCTAGGCAGAAAATCAATAAGGAAACAATGGCTTTGAGTGACACATTGGATGAGATGGACTTAACAAATATATTCAGAACATTTCATCCTAAAAGAGCAGAATACACAATCTTCTCAAATGCACATGAAACATCGGACTAAATAGATCACATACTGGGTTACAAAATAGCCCCCAACAGGTACAAAAAGATTGAGATCAATATTTTCAGATCACGATGCTATGAAACTTTAAATCAACCACAAGGAAAAGTTGGAAAGCCCCCAAATACATGGATGTTAAAGAACATCCTACTAAAGGATGAATGGGCTATGAAAACATGACAGTCCAAACCCTTTGGGATGCAGCAAAGGCAGTCCTAAGAGGAAAATACATTGTAATTCAGGCCTACCTCAAGAAGGAAGAAAGGTCCCAAATACACAACCTAATTCTAAACCTAGAAAAGCTAGAAAAGTAACAGCAAATAAAGTCCAAAGCCAGCAAAAGAAGGGAAATAAAGATCAGAGCAGAAATAAATGATATAGAATCAAATAAAATAATTGAACAGATTAATGAAACTACGAGCTGGCTTTTTGAAAGAGTAAATGAAATTGGTAAACCCTACCTAGCCAGACTTCCCAAAAAGTAAAGAGAAAGGACCCAAATAGATAAAATCACAAATGAAAGAGGAGAGATCACAACCAACACCACATAAATACAAACAATTATAAGAGAATACTATGAAAAAAAAATATGCCAACAAAGTGGACAACCTGGGAGAGATGGACAAATTTCTGAATGCTCACATACTACCAAAACTCAAATGGGAAGAAATTGAAAATTGGAACAGACCCATAATTTGCAAAGAAACTGAATTGGTTATCAAAAATTTCCCAACAAATAAGAGTCCTAGGCCAGATGGATTCCCAGGGGAATTCTACCAGACATTTAAAGCGGAGTTAATATCTATTCTTCTCCAACTGTTCCAAAAATATAGAAATGAAAGGAAAGCTTCCAAAGTTAATTCTATGTAGCCAACATTATCTTGATTCCAAAACCATACAAAGAATCCACTTAAAAGGAGAATTACAGGCTAATACAAAACCTGATGAACCTGGATACAAAAATTTTCAACAAGATACTAGCAAATAGAATTCAGCAGTACATTTAAGAATTATTCACCATGATCAAGTGGGATTCATTCGTGGGCTGCAGGGCTAGTTCAATATTCACAAATCAATCAATATGAAACAACACATTAATAGAAGAAAGTTTAAGAACCACGGGATCCTGTTGACAGATGCAAAACAAGCATTTGACAAAATACAGTATCTTCTCTTGATTAATACCCTCAAGAAAGTCAGGCTAGAAGGAACATATCTTAACACCATAAAGGCCATATATAAAAGGCCCACAGATAATATCCTCAATGGGGAAAAACTGAGACCTTTCCTCCTGGGATCAGGAACACGACAGGCATGTCTTCTCTCATGACTGTTGTTTAACATAGGGTTGGAAATCCTAGCCTTGGCAATCAGACAACAAAACAAAATAAAAGACATCCAAATTGTCAAGAAGTCAAACTTCCAATTTTCGCAGACCACATGATGCACTACAAAACCTGAAAGACTCCACTACAAAGCTGCTAGAACTGATACATGAATTCAGCAAAGTCACAAGATACAAAATCCATGTACAGAAATCGGTTGCATTTCTATACACCAATAATGAAGCAACAGAAAGGGAAATCAAGAAATTGACTCCATTTACAATTGTACCAAGAACCATAAAATACCTAAAGTAAACCTAACCAAAGAGGTAGAAGATATGTACACTAAAAACTATAGAAAACTTATGAAAGAAATTGAAGATGACACAAAGAAATGGAAAAAAACATTCCATGCCCATGGATGGAAGAACAAATATTGTTAAAATGTCAATACTACCCAAAGCAATCCACACATTCGATGCAATTCCTAACAAAATAACACCAGCATTCTTCACACAGCTAGAACAAACAATCCTAACATGTCTATGGGACCACACAAGACTCTGCATAGCTAAAGTAATGCTGAAAAAGAAAACCAAAGCTGAAAGCACCATAGTCCCAGACTTTAACCTGTATTACAAAGCTGAAAGCATCAAGACAACATGGTATTGGCAAAAAAAAAAAACCCAAAAAACAAAAACAAAAACAAAAAAACCAACAACAACAACAACAAAAACCCCAGACATATAGATCAGTGGAATAGAATAGAGAACCCAGAAATGGACCCACAAATATATAGCCAGCTGATCTTCAACAAAACAGGAAAGAGTATCCAGTGGAAAAAAGACAGTCTCTTTAGCAAATGGTGCTGGGAGAAATTGGACAACATGCAGAAGAATGAAACTGGACCACTTACACCATACACAAAAATAAACTCAAAATGGATGAAAGACCTAAATGAAAGACAGGAAGCCATTAAATCCTCGAGGAAAAAGCGGGAAGAACCTCTTTGACCTTGGCCACAGCAACTTCTTACTCAACTCATCTCCAGAGGCAAGGAAACAAAAGCAACAATAAACTATTGGGACCTCATCAAAATAAAAAAGCTTCTACACAGAGAAGGAAATAATCAGCAAAACTGAAAGGCAACCAACGGACTGGGAGAAGATATTTGCAAATGACATATCAGATAAAGGGTTAGTATCCAAAATCTATAGTTTATCAAATTCAACACCCAAAAAAGGCTGTCTTTTTTTCCATTGGATATTCTTTCCTGCTTCNGCAGAAGACATGAATAGACACTTTTCCAAAGAAGATATCAAAATGGCAAATAGATTCATGAAAAGATGCTCAACATCAACTTGTTATCAGGGAAATATAAATCGACCTCACACCTGTCAGAATGGCTAAAATTAACAACTCAGGAAACAACAGATGTTGGTGAGAATGTGGAGATAGGGAAACCCTTTTGCGCTGTTGGTGGGAATGAAAACTGGTGGGTGCAGCCGCTCTGGAAAACAGTGTGGAGGTTCCTCAAAAAATTAAAAATAGAGCTACCCTACGACCCAGCAATTGCACTGCAAGAAATTTATCCAAAGGATACAGGACTGGTGATTCATAGGGGCACATGTACCCCAATGTTTATAGCAGTGCTATCAACAACAGCCGAATTATGGAAAAAGCCCAAATGTCCATCAGCTGATGAATGGATTAAGAAGATGTGATTGATATATACCCCAGATCTGATGGGCACAAGCACGCCCAAAGCCAAAGGGTTCCCTCTCTTTCTTAAGATAGAATGTGGGTTTCTTGCTCACATGGAGCCAAGAGACAGCCTGGAGAGCTTAGGCAAAGCCCACACAAGTTTCTTCTGATTCCTGACACAGCCACCTTGCTAATATATGCTGCTAGTCAGTTCATTGTCAACATTATCCAATTCTCACCCATAATGAACTCTGGTCCATTTTCACCAGATCGCTTTATTATCAATCTAGGTTTTTCTTGGGGTGCATACAAATTCAGTTTTCCAGAGTAATATCTTCTGCTTGGAAATGTCAAATCTGGTAGAGCCCTTGTGAGATAGGTTGAGACACAGTGCCCCCTGGCATTTTCAGGACTACATGGACATCCAGAGTCCTAAGTCATTGGAAGAAATCTGGTCGATAATTGTTTGTGTGGAGGCTGAGCCAGAGATATTAGGAGGGAGGTGGCCCATTGTCTGGGCAGAAGAGAAATGAAGTTAAACATCTCTTTTCAACACTGATCACATTCCCATTGGAGTGAAATGTCAAACCAACTTTGGTCCCCCATACAGCCATTCTCTTCCCCTTCTGCACTTGTGACTATATCTTTCTTCACCCTTCAGAGCCCAGAAGCTGGCATTCAGTCACCTGGCACCAAGGGATGGGTGGATGGATCCCACTCTGTCCTGCATTCAGTGACAGCCATCACCATCTGATATCCCAAAGGAGAATAGCCCTCCTATCCCTGAGCTTGGTGGTAGGCTTTCTGTGGAATGGGGGGTGGTGTGGGGCAGGGGACCCAGCTTACCTCCTTAACCTGTCTAATTACAGTGACTTCACCCTGAATAGCAGACAGTTCACACAGGAAGAGTAGGCGCAGGAGCTGGTCAGCAAGGAAAGAGCCCTTTAGAGGAAGATGGCACTAATGCCCATTCTCACACTTACGATCAACAGCTGAGCTCAACTCACAGCTGCAGCACAGTCACTGCTCACTCCACTCTCTAATGGGAAAAGCAAGAAAAACAGACTAAGTTCCAGGGCTCTCCAGGTCCTTCTGAGAGAAGAAGACAGGGCTATTGCTGACAGGGCTCCCATATGGAGACTGTAGAGGGCTTTTGTCCCCCTAAGTCCTTGGGTGTTTCTTCTTCTTCACACAGCCAGGTTGTTAGGAGATTGTGCTAGGCACTGCCTTCTCCATATAATTCCCTTCAAATCTCTGAAGCACTCTTTCCTTCCATATACACCTTTACACTTTACACCTCTTTGCACTTTTTTTTTATTTTAAAGAAATAAGTTCTTCCCTGGATCCATTCAGAGAGACTGTCTCAGACTCATATACTCTATTTTCAACCTGGGAGTGGTGTCCAGTCCTTGTGACTGTGGGAGAGGTTTTGCCACAGGGCCTGCTCTAATTAATTTCGTTTCAGAACTACGTGGATATCCAGAGGCTCAGGGCATTTGAACTTTCCTAGCAGAAGAAGTCTGTGTGTAGGCTGGTCCAAGTCTTTGGGGAGAGAGCTGGCCTCCTCTATGGGCTGAGGGAAATGAAGTTGGACAATGGAATACTACTCATCAATGTAAAATAATGAAATCTTACCATTTGCAACAATGTGAATAAAATTGGAGGGTATTATGCTAAGCAAAATAAGTCAGTCAGAGAAAGACAGATACAGGATTTCACTCATGTGGAATTTGAAACTCAACAGGTGAATACAGGGGAGGGTAAGGAAAAATTAGATAAAAACAGAGAGGGAGGCAAACCATAAGAGGCTCTTAAATACAGAGAACTGAGGGTTGCTAGAGTGGTGGGATGTTGGGGAGGTGAGTTAAACGGGTGACGGGCCTTAAAGAGGGCACTTTTCAAGATGAGTACTGAGTAGAGGAGGGGCAAGATGGCGGAGAAGTAAGGAGCTCCGTACTTGCACTCACCACCATACGTCACACGGAAAAGATCTGAAGCCATTGGAAACATTATAAAACCTGAGAGATTGGGAGAAAAAGGATGCAGAATCCACTGAGAAAGCCTTCTAATGTGAGTGCGAACTGGGGAAGATAAAATCGGGTTGGGATCAGAGACTCCAGGGTCGGAGGCGAGCCCCCTCTGCGGGGAATGAGAGGGGAAAAAGAGAGAGTCTGAAACAGAAAAACCTCCGCTAGGGGAAAAACCCCCGCTCGGAGCACAGAAAGACCATGCTTGCCAAATACCTGCACGTCAGGTCCCCTCGCGCCAACTGGTACCAGAGGGGCTGAGCTTACGGACTGCTTCATTGTGCTTGCTCCTGGCTGGCAGAACTTCTAGAGTAGCGGCCCGCCTGCCGCCATTATCCTCCTGGCGGGCTTGGGCCCCTGGAGGAGCCACACGTGGACACCGGGCGTCTGCGCTCCTGGCTGGCTGGAACTCGAGGGGGAAGGCAAAGAGCTAAAAACTGGGAGATTTGCCCGTGAGTTCGTGTCTCGGGTGACGAGCCATAGAGGGACCTGGTTTTCCTAACTCCAGCGGGCTCGGCGCACCAGGCAGGGAAGCCCCCGCCCATGCTCCCCAGCCCGACCCAGAGAAGGAAGCAGCGATTCTGACTCCACCCCCAGAGCTTGGCAGGAGGCCTGGAATTGCCCCGAGGAGATTGCCTGGGAAGTTGTGTCTAAGGCACTTTCAGCGGGGCGCACGGACTGGGATTTGGAGACTGGGACTGGCCTGAGTTGAAGAGTGCAACCAACTTTGGCTGAGCCCATAGTACAGGGAGTTTACACGCCCAAAAAAGCGAGGCGCAGCACTTGGTTCAAGAAGGGACTGGAGCACCATCACTCTCCTCCCCACAACCGCCAAGGCAGAACTCCCGCCTAAGGCATTGGATCACGCGATGCCCATCCCTGGTTGGGAGCTGCCCTCCTCCCTTTTTTTTTTCTTCTTTCTCTTTTCTCTCTNACAGCAGCGCTCATAGGTACACAGAGCATAACAGGTCTTTAAAACTAACAAGAGTCGAAAAGCTAACTAAAATGATGAAACCAAAGAGCTCTCCTCCAAAGAAACTCCAAGAAGAAATGACAGTTAATGAACTGCTCAAAACAGATATAAGCAGCATAACTGAACAAGATTTTAGAATAATAATGGTAAAATTAATAGCTGGGCTTGAAAANGTGTTATGCTGAGCGAAATTAGTCAGGCAGAGAAGGACAAATATCACATGTTTGCACGTATAGGAGGATTAGGAGGACCTTAACTGAGGAACAAAGGGGAGAAGAAGGAGGGAAATGGTGGGGGAAAGGGAGAGAGTCAAACCATGAGAGACTCTTGAATGCTGACAGAAACTGAGGACTGATGGATGTGGGCGGAGGAGGGGGGCTGGGCATGGAGGAGGGCACTTGTGGGCATGAGCACTGGGTGTTATGTGGAAACCAATTTGACAATAAACTATTTGTAAAAAAGAAAAAAAATAAAAACAGAAGAGAAAAAAAGATTAGTACTGATTATATATGTAAGAGATGAATCACTGGATTCTACTACTGAAGTAAAGACTACACTGTATGTTAACTAACTTGAATATAAAAAAAGTAAATAGATGATGATAGATAGATAGATAGATAGATAGATAGATAGATAGATAGATAGAGAGTAAATTTCTTGTAGTGGGTGCTCATCTGTATTACAGGGTTGGAATCCCTTCCCTTATGGAACTTAGAGTCTACTCAGTGAATGTGGACAATAAATAGAAAAATGTAGTACAATACAGAGGATGTAAGATAACTGCTTGTGGAAAAATAAGGTAGGAAAGGAGGGAAAGACATGACTAAAATAAACTAGACAGGTATAACATCACAATAATATAGTAAAGATTTTAAAGAAAGTTGTGAAGAAGGTGATAAAGCAAAGGAAGTTAAAGGAAGAATATTCCAGGCATAATGAATAGCCAGTGAAAAGACCTTGAGGCAGCAGTGTGCCTAGACTCTTTGGAAGACCTGTGTGGCATAATGAGAGAGGAGAGAGTAATCGATAACATGAGAATGGTAGGGAAGAACATGTAGGACCTTAGATATGGACTTGTATGGACTTCAGCTTTTACTCTGAATGAATGGGAAGCAAGTTAATACCTTAAAAGAGAAAGTCATAATATAGCTTACATCTAAAAATAATCACTCTGCAGAAGTTTTTTTTTATTCTGATGAAGTCCCAATAGCTTATTTCTGCATTTGTTTTCCTTCCCTAAGAAAATATATCTAGGAAAAAACTTGGTATGGCCAATGTCAAAGAGGTTACTGCCTGTGTTCTCTTCTAGAATACTTATGGGTGGGGTCTCACATTTAGGTCTTTAATCCATTTTGAATTATTTTTGTGTATGGTGTAAGAAAATAGTACATTTCTTTCTTTTGCATGTTGCTGTCCAGTGTGCCCAACACAATTTGTGAAGAAACTGTCTTTTTTCATCATATATTCTTTCCTGCTTTGTCAAAGATTAATTGACCATATAGTTGTGGGTTCATTTCTGTTTTTCTATTCTGTTCCCTTAATTTATGTGTCTATTATTGTACCAGGACCATACTGTTTTGATTACTACAGCTTTGTGATGTAACTTGAAGTCTGGAATTAAAAGCTAAAAAACCAAAACAAAACAAAAAAACAAAAAACCTTCACGTTGCATGTTTTACAACCTAATATGTACAATACAGATATTTTTAATACTTCAAAACAAAGTGTGGAAAACATAGTATTTTCTATACCTGAGTCAAATGGGGGGATTGTCCAGTTTAATAAAAAAGAAAGAAAGAAAAATAAATAAAAGTAATCACTCTAGAGTAGACTACAGAGGTAAAGGGCCAAACAAGGAGGCCAGTTCGGAAACTTCTGCAGCAACCTAGGTTAGAAATGATGGGGTGACTAGGAGATTTTGGTTAGATTTTGAAGGTAAACTAAAAAGATTTGCTGAAAGACTGTATTTTAGGTACTTTCCAAGAGGGTAGTCAAGGGTGACTCTGAGAATTTTTTATATAAGAAAATGAAAGAATGGAGTTGCTACCAACTGATATAGAGAAGATTGTAGAATAACCAGGTTGTGAGGGGTTGGTGGAAGATAAGAGTTCTGCTTTGGACATATTGAATTTGAGATGCCTAATTAGACATCAGAGCCAATAAGGAGAGTAGGTAGCTGGGTATACAATTCTACAGTTCAGAAGAGATGTCTGAGACGGAGGGAGATGACAATTGGGAATTTGTCATTGTATAGATGATATTTAAAGTCCTGATACAGTTAGTTACCAAGGCACAAAACGTCAATAGAAAAGAAATTGTGTATAAAGACTCTACCTGGGGACATTCCAATTTTAGCAATTAGGGAAACAAAGATAAAATGGCAACGGGATCTGGGAAGTAAAGGAGAAGAAAAACTGGGAAAGTTTGGTTTTCCTGGAAGCCAAGCAAAGAAACTGTTTTTGGAGAAACACATCTTAAATATTGCAAATATTTGAAAAATATTCAAATATTACAAACAAGTACAAAGACTGATCATTGGCAATTTTGGTTATCAATGTGTAGGTCATTAGCAGTTTTAGTGTAGCTATGGAAATAAAGAAAAGAAGAACAGGAAACAGAAAATATCAACCACTCTTTTTTTTTCTTAAATAGTTTATTGTTAAGTTGGTTTCCATATAACACCTAGTGTTCATCCCAACAGGTGCCCTCCTCCATGCCCATCACCTCCCTTCCCATCTCCCCCACCCCCATCAGTCCTTAGTTTTTCTCAGCATTCAAGAGTCTCTCATGGTTTGCCTCCCTCCCTCTCCCCAATTATTTTCCCCCTTCTTCTCCCCCATGGTCCTCCATTAAGTTCTTCCTAACCCAGCTATATGTGCAAACATATGGTATCTGTCCTTCTCTGCCTGACTTATTTCACTCAGCACAACACCCTCAAGTTCCATCCATGTTGCTACAAATGGCCAGGTGTCATTCTTTCTCATTGCCATGTAGTATTCCATTGTATAGATAAACCACATCTTCTTGATCTATTCATCCGTTGATGGACGCTTAGGCTCTTTCCATGTTCTGGCTATTGTTGAGAGGGCTGCTATGAACATTGGGGTACATGTGCCCCTATGCATCAGCACTCCTGTATCCCTTGGGTAAATTCCTAGCAGTACTATTGCTGTCAACCATTCTTTTTTAAAGTTTTGTTGTTACATTAGGTACTTAGATAGGTACTTTTAATTTATTGTTTAATATTAAGGAATTTTGAGGGAGTAAAATTTTGAGTCAGCCTCTACAACACATTTTTAAGAAAAGAAAAATCACAAAGTAGTAGTTAAAATAATTGAAACCGAAGTATTTCCAACCAGCCACAAACGTTATGTGCACTGTTTACATGCAATTAGAAGTCCTTATGTTGCTTTTGATATAAATCAAAAATTAAACACTCATTTATTTATTTTTTTCAATGTTTGTTAAGATTTCCAGTTCCAAGAATGGTAGAATTTTCCCAGAAATCAATTGTAAACTTTGGGGGAGGGGGAGGGGCGGATTTGAAGCATAGTTACTTCAGGGAACTGGGAAGAACCCAAAAGTTGACAGAACATGAGGCAGTTTTTCCTTTGAAATAATAGTGCTGGAGAGAGTGAGAACCATGGTCATGGCCACTAAGGTACAAGCTGAAAGCTATGGTCATATTGACTTGAGAGGGAGTTTGAAACTGCCAAAATGGCTGTAAATTCAAGATGCAAATCCTTTAACCAAAGAAGCTATGCAGAAAGGAAAGTCCCCAGATCTGTCTAGAAACTTCCCTCCAGCTCTTGGCTAAACAGTCTATGAATGGTGGAAACTCCAAGAAACACAGGAAGAAAACAACAGTAAAAAGGCTGATGCCCTATGTCAACTCCTGTTCAGTGCATGGGAGACTGAATTTGAAACATGTATCCTAGCCAGCTAAAAGGGCTTCGTAAACATCTCAGGCATTCTATTGAAATACTAGAATTATGCCTGACAGTTAAAATTCTGCCCCAAACAAAATAGTGCTCCTTAGGTCCAGGGGCAAAGCAACACACCAGTTCTAACAAGACATAAAACCTAATCTCCAAAACTCTGGCTGTCCTGCAAGTAATTTAACTCCCTGATAGAAAAAGACTCAATACTCTTCAGAAGAACATAACAGAATTCAGTCTCTACAACATAAATTCACAATTAGTGACCATGGGGACCTCAACTAAGGAAACTGAACTTTCTGTCCCAATCTTCCCCTTCTCTTTATGGAGGGAAGTACATGGAGCTCCTGGGAACTGTGGCCTTCTTAATAAAAGAAAATCCTCTTGGCAAAACTTTTCACTACAAAGGAAGAAACACAGGATCACGTAATCAAGCTACAGATTCCATCCGTGGGCTCTAAGAATACTTCAGGAGGAAGTAATATCCAAGCTATAACTAGAAAACTCAGTAGAGCTGAGGGAGGGAAAAATAGATCAAATGCTTGTAGTCAAGAAAGAACATGGGTTTAGCTGGAGCAAGGTGCCAGGGAAAGGAGAAGTATTAGTAAGAAACAAGAGGACCAACAGGCAGATTATGAAGGGCCTTCTCCATTGTGTTAAGCAGGTTGGATTTTATTTGAGAGTAAAGGGGTACCCACAAAAGTTTCAAGAAGAAAAACAATATCATCAAAATTTTACTGTAGGGGCACCTGGGTGGCTCAGTTGGTTAAGTGTTCAATTTTGGCTCAGGTCATCATCTCATGGTTCATGGGTTCAAGCCCAGCATCGGGCTCTGTGCTGACAGCTCAGAGCCTGGAGTCTGCTTCAGATTCTGTGTCTCCCTCTTCCTCTCTGCCAATCCCCTTATCATTCTGTGTCTGTCTCTCTCTCTCAAAAATAAATAATAAACATTAAAATAATTTTTAGTGTCAAAATATCCTTCTGGCTAATACAATAAATCTACCTGGAGAAAATTGTGTTTAAAGTGTTCAGAGAATATCCATATTACATAAGAAATTGGGTTTATTGGTCCAGAGCTCAGAAGAAATGTTTAAGTGGACATGGATTCTTCAGCCTACTAAGAATAACTAGAACTTTAGAAGTAAATGGGATACACAGGTATCAATCAAGGAAATAAGAAGGCCAAGGCAAAAACCTGAGGATGACCAGCATTCAGGTCTCATTGGTTAATGCATTAACTGATAGTATTGGCAATAACATATTTTATAGTACAGATGGGGCCTCCCATGCAATCAGTCTAAATTAATGAATCTTCCAACATTAAGTTCACCTAGTGGATTTGTGTTTGTCTCTCCATTTCAGATAATCTTCTATAACAGCAGTTCTCAATCAGGGTCATTTAGCAATGTATGGAGACATTTTGGTTGCCACAATTTGGTTGGGTCGGGGGGATGCTATTTGAATCTAGTAGGTAGTGGCCAGAGATCTGTTAATCATCCTACAATGCACAAGACAGATTCACACAAAAAGATTTATGCAGCCCCAAATGTCATTAGTGCCAATATTTAGAAACCTTGTTCTAGAAGCACACTGACCACTGTTAGACCCACTGGTCTATGGACACTGATCACTTCTGTACTTTCTTCCCAAGAATTTCTGTCAGGGGATATCAGTCTCTAAGATGAGTATCAAAGAACCCTCAAGTTGACTGTTATCATCATATAACTGAATGAAACTAAAATCTGAGAATGTTGAGTTATACAAATTTGAGGTGATACAGGAACTATAGCTTTTCCCTGTGACATAAATGTGGTCTCAGAGGCAGTGGTGCATGATTTCCAGAATGCCATCAGTATAAAGCAATTAAAGTTATGTAAGAATTGAACAAGTACTATCAGACTAAGAAGTGCTTAACATTCTGTGAGTAAAATGGTCTTTCAGGTCTTGGAGAAAATGGTCAATCAGTACTATTGATTACTGATTTTGTTTCTGTTAATGGAATAAGTGGGGATCATCTGATCAAAGGCTTAAAGAGATGCTGAGGGTCTCATTTTCTGACTACATTGATGCAGTGCTGTGCTGTTCAAAGGGGAGAAGGAAGATGTGAGATTTGCCTGGAGATGAGCAAGACTTTGCTCTGACCAGAAACCAGGGCTGGGCACTGGGACCCAGGTGGAGCAAAGGACCTTGTTTGATCCAAAGTTTCATTTATTCTGGTGTTATGATTAGGATGGGCACATGTAGCAAAATGGTGAGACAATGGACCAAAACTCTATTTGGATGGAGAAACAAAGAGCCTCTCAAGAGAGCATAAAGAGAGAGGGAGGGAGGGAGAGAGAGAGAGAGAGAGAGAGAGAGAGAGAGAGAGAAAACGAGATATCCAGGTAAAATCTGAGAAACACTAAGTTTCCCCCTGGTTGTGTAAAGGGATAATGTACTCAGATAAAGGTGACTACTACCAGACAGTCTTCTCACCTGCCCATTCAGGCTCATATCTAAAACTGTGGCACCTTGAGAAGAGCTATTTCACTAAAAGTTTTGCTAACTGGTTGAGGAAAGAAGAGATATGGCTTTGGTACACTGGGAGCATGTGACACAGATTGAGAGGAAGACACTCCCTCCCACTTTGCCAAAAACAGCATGGTACTTCTCAGTTGATACCAAAGCCCTTTTCAGGCTCCTCAAATATCTCTCCTCTCTCTCAGAGTTGACTCAAGGTATCAGATGGGAATACCTTCAACTCTCCTCTACCAAACTCAAATATTCACTTGGTTTCCTTCTACACACCTCTTATCAAGAAAGAAGGACTCCTCTTCTATCTGATGCAGATTCCTGAAGCATTGTTCTAGAATCCAGGCATCTACTCCCCCCTTAGAGATCACACTGTATCAATTACCCTTTCTGCTAGCTCCATCCTGTCAGTATTTGAGCATGCTGAATTCTCATTCAGATTTACTTTAAAAAGAAGAAAAAGGACTCCTTCAAGCCACCAAGTTCTCCATTTAATAACCTATACACTTTCATTTCTCACCATGTTGACTTCAAGATAATTTATTACAATATTTCAAATATACAGAAATATCTGTGTACCTACTACCCAGATTGGACAAATCTTAAACTTGTACATATTTGTTTCAGATATATTTGTATTTCCAAAATGGAACATGCAGTTACAACTGAAATTTTCTGTTTCTTTCTATGATTTCTACCAGCAGATAACCACAACCTTAAGTTGGTGTGTACGCTATTCATGAATGCTACATACTTGTACTATATGGGTATGCAGCCATATGCAATGTAGAGTCTTACTTTGCAAGCTCTCAAACTTTAATTAAAAAGTATAATATCACAAAGATTATTCTGTAACTTGCTTTCACACAAACATTGTTTTTAAGGTGTTACCATATTGACTGCTAGCTCTCTCCTTATTTTTATTGTTACTGGTGTGTATGCCATCTTGTTTTTAAAACCTCATAACATATCCTATTATTGTTTTATGCCATCAGAATTTGTGAAGTTCCTCTACATATTTATCCTATCTTTTTCTCATGATTTTTCCCTTCATATCATATTTTTCCATTTGTGATTGCTGTCCTTCTGAAGTGGACTTTTTATAATCTTCTTTAATTAGAGCGAGCTGTGGGGGAAATGTGCTGTTTTCATTTGAAATCATCTACATTTTAGGGTAATTCTAGAAAGATAATTTTTCTGGATATATAATTTCAGGTCCACAGGTGTTTCTTTCAACACAGTGAAGATACTACTCCATAGTCTTTTGGATTCCATATTTTAGTGTAGAAGTCTGTTATCAGTTTTATTACCATTCCGTTGGAAATTATCTCTTTTCTCTAATCTGGCTCTTTTTAAAATCTTTTCTTTGCCTTTGGTGTTTATGATGTGCAGGACGTGTTGCTGGTTTTTTTTTTTTCTTCCTTCTCTTAATTAATTCTGCTTTTGTGGGAATTCACAAAGCTGTATGGTGGCTTCTTTTATCTCTTCTGGAAAATTCTCAATCATTGCCTACTCAAATATTGCTTCTGCCCCGTTCTCTCTCCCTTCTCTGCAATTTCTTCCCTTAGCACTGTCAGATTTTTCATTTCTTTGATTCTGTGTTTTATTCTGGATAATTTTTTCAGGTCTATCTGAAGTTCACTAATTCTCTCTTTTAACTGTGCCTAATCTACTGTTAAACTCATTCATTATACTTCTGTATGCCAATCATTGCATTTTTATATTTAGAATCCTTTTGTTAATACAATCCATTCTATTTTATATTCTTTTACTCTGTTTGCATTTCTGTTTCTTGAAATACGTTAAACATACTTATTTTACAGTGAGTGTTTTCTAATTCCATTATATGAAATATTTTCTGATCAAATACTTATATTTCTGTTGGTTTTTATTTCCTTATATGTGTGTACAGGTATGTGTTATTTTTTATTGTGGGCTATATTTCCAGAACTTTATCTGTTGAAATTACTTGAGACCTGGTTGGAAAACGAGGTCCCCAGGGAAGATTTGAATCTGATTCTGTAATATGCCTGGGGAAATCTACCAGCCAGAATAAATTTAAACTAAATTCTTGCCTAAATGGGTAGTTTGATTTTGGAATACAAACCTACATAAGGGTGGTGTGTTATAAGTGTTAAGAAGATTTGTTTTCTTTATTCTCTACCTACCCAGCTCCAAAGTTTGAGATGGGCAATTTCTTCCCTTGCAGTTCCCTGGTGAGGTGGTTGGTGATGAGATGGGTGATTTTATTTCTAGTTTACACTTTCATGGACTGTGTGGCCATTTGGGATATCAGCTTTACGTGGGGACAGAGCAAGGATGAGAGAAAGCATTCCTACTAGATTCCCAATTTTGAATAGGCCCTGGACTAACTGTGTACTCTGTAGAGCCACAAAATCCAATATTCAAGGCCCCCCCAATTTGAGAAACACACTTAACATGGAAGCTGGCTCACATGCCCTGTTTACTCCTGGGTATTTGATTTTATTTAGTTTTTGACCTCTGACTATTCCCAAACAACGTGCTAATTCAAAGATGCTTTCTCCAATGTTACATATCCAGTGTTCCAGCAGGAGGATTTGACAGAGTCCCTAGCGTGTCATTCTGCTGGAATTGCAGCTCTCACCCATTCTTCACACAAGAATGGAATTTCTAAGGCTCACATTCACTCAAATGCCCCTCCTGTTTAAAACCTGTCATGGACTCCATGTCACTCTAAGGATAAACTCACAGACTTAGCATGGGTTTTAAGCTCCTTCTCCTGACTCTGCAACAACTGCATTCTCCCCCTCCCCCCACTTTTTTAATCAGCAATCACCCAAGCACCTTCTTTTTACTGACACTGAATTATACTACTTGCAATTATTAGAAAGACCCACATCCTTTCCCTCTCTCTGTTTTTAAGTACATCAGCATTTATTCTTCTTGCCTTCTTGCCTTCTTTCTTTCAGATCCCACCTTTTCTTACCTAACTCCTATTTGCCTTCAGGTTTTAGTCTACATGTTACTTTTCTTAGAGAGGAGTCTGGATGTGGGTTCTGTTTCTTTGTTCCTACTTTACCTGTCATGATGTAGTTGCATGTTTGCGGGTCTATGTTTCCTGAGGTCCAAGATCTGTGCATTGTATCCCCCATTCTGGAATCCTCTAGTGTAGTACCTATCACACATTGGAATGCTGATTCTTTAAAATGAGCTATTGTTAGAAGACTGCTCTGGAGCTCTCGTTATCCCCATGATGGTTCCTGTCAGGAGACAGTGGTAGACAGGGTAGAAATGGCTGTGGATAGAAGTGGCCATCAGAAACAGAGTTTGGGTACCAGGTGGACAGACACAGTTGTCCAGGGGCTTCAGTAGCCAAGCCCAACAAACATAGCATCCTGGTGGGTATGGTGGATCAACCAAGGGAGCCTGGAGTAGAAGTGGAAGCAAATGGCACATAGCTCTAGACAGTTGAACCCTCTCATTTGTGAGCAAGGATGAGCCACATTTTCAAACCTCCCAGAACTCCTGAATGACCTTTTGTAGCAGACTATAGTGCTGAGTGAGGTAACAGCAGAGCCAAATGTGTGTAATGAAGCATGTTGTTCCATTGTATCTGCAGGCAAATAAAGCCTAGGTAAACTCACTTTCTACCCAGATAGATTGCTCCTCAATGAGCTTACTAACTAGTGGCAAAAAGAGCAAGTTGACAAAGTGTTAATTTCACAAGATGAGAATGCGCTAAAACTAAACTACCTGCATTAACAGAGAGAAAGGGAGCTCCTCTTACTAAGGAGAAAGTACCTAACATAACTGCTACTTCTCCTGCTGTCTCTGCCCACAAACAACCCAAAGTGTGACAGAAAGTCAGTATGGCATAGGTGGAGCAGATGGCTTCCCATACTTTTACCCTCATGATATATACTTGCTTTAGCATTCATATTATTTTATTTTCTAATATTCAATTGGGCCATGTTTCTTGTCAGCTAGAGAAATACATGGCTGGGGCTTTGGGGATGAGGAGGGGAGTGATGAGAGTAGCGTCTAGGAATCATGAGGCCAAATCAAAGTGACTTGTGTGTCAACCAGGTTTCTAGACTCTTCCCAAGGGCAAAGAAAACCCTCCTACCCTCCTATAATTAAGTTATCTAGAGTTTTTGTCAAGTTCTAGAGTTATTGGTCTCTGCTAGAGCCCGCAGACTTCTTGAGGTCCAAGAAGATAGTGATTAAACCAAGACAAGGATAGGGAGATGGCTTGTGTCCTGTCTAAAGCAGGTAGAGCTTCCTGTTTTCTGGGGCTCTAAGCATAGTTTTATCACATTTCTGGTTTTCTAAGAAAGACTACCCCCAAAAGTTCAGATTTTTAAACATTGACTCAAAAGCTTTTTTAACCCTTTGAGGACAGATGGAGCACTCTGCATTCATCAGATTGTGGCCTCTAGTCAATACACAAAGACTTGAATACCATGGGCCAACTGAGCTGGGACCCCCACTCTAGTGTTCTTGAAGAAGAATTCTTCCATTGCTAAATCATTTCTTTCATTTACCAGTCCCTTGGGCATTTTGTAAAGTCAATAAGTGTGAACTGTGTCTACTGAATTGTCCCCAAGGGGGCCTAGTGGATCACAGTGGACACCTTGGCATAGAGTCTCTTAGGAGAGGCACAGAGAAGAGAGACAGAATACAACAAAATGAATAAAGGAACCAGCTGTTTCCAAGAATAGAACCACCATATCCTAATGGGCCTGTAGAAATTCCAGATAAAGTACAATGTAGAGACAAGATAAAGCCATCTGGGTAATCACAATGCTGTATTCATCCTAACCAGGTACATGCCCTTGAACTGCAGGTGCTGAGCATGGCATCTGTTTACAAATTAGGCAATTGGAGATGGCTAAAAGTATTCATCTCTTTTACTACTTCCTTCAGTATGTATAATACTAGCAAAATGTCTCAATGGCTAGTAAATCATCTTTAATTCCTTTGGAACTCATCGTAGTAATATTAACCATGATGGATTCTTGTGGTATTTAAAGAACTAGATTGTCAATTAGCTTTTATGAGATACATCACAGTCATCAGCATTGTATCAGACCTCCTTTTCAAAGAAGCCAGTTATTAAAATGTACAATAATTTGCTTTTATTATAATCTATCTAAAAGCCAAAGCTAGTCTCCAAAATAATTTAAAGTTTTAAGTTGTAATCTAAGAGACCTTTTCTTCAAAATGACTGCATAATGTAGTGTCACCATTCTTGGTTAATTATTTTGCAGAGTGTGAATTTTAGTTAATCGTTTCTTGCAAGGACCAAATAACATAGGTGCTTCCTAACAGCCTCTCTGGGAATAACTACTGTCCTTTCAGAAGCTAATTAATCAAGCCATGCTCATAAAAATTTAAGTAACTACCCACCAGGGTAGGAGTCCCTTGAGGCCTCCCCACTCCTGGAAATCACTTGCCCATAGTGTTGACCTTGGCAGAGAGAAAGGGAAGTGAGTCAACTCTGACTTGGCACGGCACCCACCAGGGACCTTCCATGCCATCCAACATGGTCATCTGTTCAGGATTAACTGGAATTTTAAAGCCTTACCCTCACTGCAAGTGCCCTTCAGAACTTACCCAGTGCTACTTATAGCTTGAAGAGGCAGAGATAGATGGACTCTGATGGAAACATGGGAAGATGAAGAATACCCCAGTTCTCTGCTTTGAATTCAATTGCTATAAGTTTATTGAATCAGTATTTACCAAAATCTTAGACAAAATCAAATCTAGGAAATACTGCCTCTGACCATCAGGGACCTATGGGTCCATGGTACACATAGGTACACCCAAGCCAACAGCAAGATGAGGCAGAGTTTCCAACACTGCCTTGGACAGCACCATGAAGGTTCCCATCTCCAACATCAAATTTACCTCATTTAACTACAATTCATAGAATCTCATTTTTCTCCCCCAATAGCCTGCAAATTCCCTCAAGGCAGGGATTGTTCATCTCTGTGTCTGTGGTACCTTACACAATGTTGGATTCATATTTATTTAATGAACAAATACATATAACAACAAGTAACATTTAATGATACTTACAAGCGGGTCCTATGTTGGATGCTTTAAAAATATCCCATATAGGGGTGCCTGGGTGGCTTAATTGGTTAAGTGTCCGACTTTGGCTTAGGTTATGATCTCATGGTTTGTGAGTTCAAGCCCCATGGCTTGCTCTGTGCTGGCAGCTCAGAGCCTGGAGACTGCTTCAGATTCTGTGTCTCCTTCTCTCTCTGTTACTCCCCAGCTTGCTCTCTCTTGCTCTCTCTCTCAAAAATAAATATTTTTTAAAAATATAAAAAAATCCCACAAATTCCTCCAAAAATCCTGCAAGGGAAGCTCATTATACTTCCTATAAGGAAAATATTATACTTCCTGTTTTACTGATAAGAAAATTGAGATTTAGAGAAATTTGAGAGTAATTTGCTCAAAGTCCACAGATGTTAAGTGGCAGAGTTGGCATGAGAACCTCAGTTTATCTCCTAGGTTTATATATATATTTTTTGTTTTTTAAAAATTTTAACATTTTTTTATTTTTGAGAGACAGAGAGAGACAGAGCATGAGTGGGGGAGAGGCAAAAAGAGAGGGAGACACAGAATCTGAAGCAGAATCCAGGCTCTGAGCTGTCAACACAGAGCCTGATGTGGGGCTTGAACTCACAAACCACAAGATCATGACCTAAGCTGAAGTTGGACACTTAACCAACTGAGCCACCCAGACGCCCCTAGGTGTATATTTTTCACTGTTATTCATTACTGTTTCAATAAACACTCCAGCTCATTTTGAAAAGTCACACACACACACACACACACACACACACACACAAAGAGAGTGATCCATTTCAAACTAAGGCAGGAAAGGGACTGGAACATTTCCTGGAGGTGGTGGCCCCTGAACTGGTCTTTCAAGTATTGGAGTGCTTTAATCAGTATTCCTATCTGGAGTAAGGTCATGCAGAAGGCAGGGAAGGAGAAGCTCAGTATTGGTGTGAGGATGTGACCATGAGAAGTGAATAGACTGGCTACTCCTCAGAGGCAATTCCTAGAATCACTGTGGTTGGTATGATAGAGAGCTCAAAGAAGCAGCCCTACGGCCACCAATATGACTCATTCACTAGTCTAGTGACATTAACAAAGGTAGCACAAGCCGAATCAGTGCACAAAGTAATCTCTTTCCTCAGTGCTCCCCTGTGTGCATGTAGACACACACACACAATCCCCATGATAGCTATAGGGAGGGAACAAACTCAGTAGTCAACAGCCTCTGGCCAGGAGAGATAACATTTCAGTCCTGATTTAAACTGTCCATGTGTCAACAATTCTTGTTGATGGGCATCTCACAATAAATGTCCTAGGCTTAGCTTTATCAAGCTTCCTCCAGCCATAGCTCAGAATTATGGGTCAATGCTGAGGGGAGGAGGAATAAGCATGGAAAGAATTATCAGGGAAGGTGTGTAAATGGGACAGGTCCAGTGGCCAGAGCACCTGCACATTATTTATCAGTTTGTTTACATAGCCACAATCCATTCTCTTGGATGCCCTAAAAAAATCTGCTAGAGAATTGAATGTGAAGTATATTACATGAGCTAAACACATATAAGTAACTCAGTTATAGGGGGGGAGCCCAATCATTTTGCCAAAATGAACTCCTCATGGTTGAGTGGCACTCTCTACCTTTCCTCAGATTAGTTTGAGCTCACTCCAGAATATTTATTGAGGAGACCTTTCATTATAAAGCAGCCAAGTACCAGTTACCTGAAATATATGCAAGTTTTTAAAGTCTACATTCAAGGTTTAAAACCTTTTTGCTTATGAAAAATGTCCTACCTGGCCTCTCCCTGTCTCATTTGGGAGATTAAACAGTAGCTATGTGGTTGAACTGCAATTCGCTTGGCTATGAAGAAGCCATTATCATTGAAATTCAAGACCCTTGATCTAAGGTATCTTGAACTATTGTATGCTATATACTATACATTAGAGTGGAGAGTACAATGCAAAATTAGTCTTTGTAAAGAGTTACAGGAGAAAACCTTGCATGAAACAAAATATGGTTGTCATAACAACTGATCTGCATGGATTGTATGTCACCCAGGAAGTCTGAGGTGTGAGTCACTCCAATCACAGGAACAGCTGGAGATAGTCAAGACTGCAGCAGGTAGGGTATTTTCTTCTGCTATGAAGGTGATTTTTCCTCTCCAGTGAATAATGCAGCAATGTAAGTAAAGCAGAGGTAGACCCAGTCTGGGAATCCTTTACAAGGAGAATAAAAGCCAAAGAAATACTCCAGCAGGGAAAAGATCAGGATTGGAAGTGTACAAGAGAGACAGGATCTTGCAAAAGCAGAGAGAAGAATTTGCAAGGTCATTTCACACCAAACAGTGGTAGAAAAGTTCTAAGCAGAGAGAGAGAGAGAGAGAGAGAGAGAGAGAGACAGAAAGAAAAGAAAACAGAGCAGAGGTTTCATCTAAAATGTTTGCCACATAAAATTATTCCATTCTGATTTCAAGAGATATTAAAAGATTCTTACTAAGGTTCTGGTCTTTTTTGAATTTCTATGATGCTATTGAGATACATTCATTAAGCAGTATACTACTCTCTCAATACTAAGTGTGTGTCTAAAACTGCCAGTCACCATAGGGTGTAATTTAACAGATCATTGCACTAGAGTCACCAAAAGCTTGTTAGAAATACAGTCCTAAACCCTTCCACAGACTTAATCAAAATCCCTAGGGGTGGACCTGGAAATATAAACTTTTAAAAAAGCATCCCAAATGATTCTCAGGTACACTGAGATTTGAGAAGCACTACATATTAAACAAAAAAACAAATGTAAGGTGTGGTCCCTGCAATCTAGAACCAGGTAGTCTGAGGAATTTAGATAATGCTTAATAGTCTTGTGAGTGCTATAGGACCTCAAAGACAATTACCATGCAAAGAGTCCTTCAGGCAACCTTCCATGGTCTTACCTTCCTCTTCTGGACAAGTGTGGTTTTCATTTTATTTTTAACTTTCAGATGACATTGATTATTTTCTACTTAACATTTATTTATTTGTGTGCCTCCTCTCCTATAACTTAAGTTCCTTGGGATCAGGAGCCAGGCCTGATCTATCTTTCTAATTCATGAGTGCTTGAAAGGAAATGCAAGACTGAAAGGGGGGAGGATGGGAAGAACTGCAAGGACACAGTAATTAAAAATATCTCCTTGGAGGAGAAAATTCTTGATGTAAAAACAGGATATTATTTGACACAAAGAAGAAGGAAGTGCATTGGCAAGTATGGGAAATTACATAAAGTGACAAGAGGCAAAGAAAAGTATTTGTATATTCTTAAATACAAATTTATTAAATACTCAGAGCAATATTATAGTTTCAAAAACATCACAATTCAAAAATTCCGTTTAAAAACTACAATTTAAAATTGCATTTCAAAATATAAAACACTTAATAATAAACTTAACAAATATGTGCAAGACTTCTATACTGAAAGCTACAAAACAGTGCTGAGAGAAATTAACAAAGTCCCAAATAAATAGAAAGAGATACCATTTTCATGACCTGGAACTTATTTTGTTAAGGTTGTAATTTTCCCTAAATTGATCTGTAGATTCAATTCAATACAAAATAAACTTGCAACAGGATGTTTTGGAGGCTGAGTTAATTTTAAATTTTATTTGGAACTGCAAAGGACCAAGAATAACAAAAGAATCTTAAAAACGTAGAACAAAGTTAGATGACCTACTCAACCTGGTTTTAAGTCTTATTATAAAGCTATGATACTCTATATACAAAACCCTAAAGACTCCACCAAAAACTGCTAGAACTGATCAATGAATTAATTAAAATTGCAGGACGCAAAATCAATGTAAAGAAATCTGTTGCATTTCTATACACCAATAATGAAGCAGCAGAAAGAGAAATTAAGAAATCAATCCCATTTACAATTACAGCAAAAACAATAAGATACCTAGTAATAAACCTAACCAAAGAGGTGAAAGACTTGTACTCTGAAAACTATAAAACACTTATGAAAGATCTTCAAAATGACAAAAAGAAATGGAAAGATATTCCATACTCATAGGTTGGAAGAACAAATATTGTTAAAATGTCTATTTCACCCAAAGTAATCTACACATTTAATTCAATCCCTGTTAAAATACCACCAGCATTTATCACACAAACAATCCTAAAATTATATGAAACCACAAAAGTCCCCAAATAGGCAAAGCAATCTTGAAAAAGAAAAGCAATCCTGGAGACATCATAATTCTGGATTTGAAGTTATATTACAAAGCTATAGTGATCAAAATAGTATGGTACTGGCACAAAAATAAAAACATTAATCAATGGAACAGAATAGAGAACCCAGAAATGAGCCACAACTCTATGGTCATTAATCTTCAACAAAACAGGAAAGAACATCCAATGGGAAAAAGACAGTCTCTTCCACAAATGCTGTTGGGAAAACTGGACAGAGACAAGCAGAAAAGTGTAACTGGACCACTTTTTTTTTACCATATGCAAAAATAAATTCAAAATGGATAAAAGTCCTAAATGTGAGACAGGAAACCCTCGAAATCTAAGAGGAGAACACAGACAGTAAACTCTTTCACATCAATCATAGAAAATTCTTTCTAGATACGTCTCCTGAGGCAAGGTAAACAAAAGCAAAACTAAACTATTGGGACTACATCAAAATAAAAAGTCTTTGCACAGTAAATGAAACAATCAATGAAACTAAAAGGCACTTTACAGGGGCACCTGGGTGGCTCTATTGGTTAAGCGACTGACTTCAGCTCAGGTCATGATCTTGCAGTTCTTGAGTTTGAGCCCTGCATCGGGGCTCTGTGCTGACAGCTCAGAGCCTGGAGCCTACTTCACATCCTGTCTCTCTCTCTTTCTTCCCCACCCCTACTCACACTCTGTGTGTCTCTCTCTCTCAAAAATAAATAAACATCTTAAAAAGTTTTAAAAATTAAAAAATAATAAAAGTCAATTTACAGGGTGGCATAGAAGGCAATTGATAGAATGAGAGAAGATATTTGCAAATGATATATCTGATAAAAGGTTAGTATTCAAATATATATAAAGAACTTATATACCCAAAACAATGAATAATACAATTAAAAAATGGGCAGATGATATGAGTAGATATTTTTTCAAAGATATACAGATGGCTCAACATCATTAATCATCAGGGAAATACAAATCAAACATACAGTGAGATATCACCTCTCACCTGTCAGAACGGGTAAATTTAACAACACAAGAAACAGCAGGTGTTGCTGAGGATGTGGAGAAAGGGGAACCCTCTTGCACTTTTGATGGGAATGAAAACTGGTTCAGTCACTCTGGAAAACAGTATGGAGTTTCCTCAAAATGTTAAATATAGAACTACCCTACAATGCAACAATTGCAGTACTAGATATTTCCACAAAGAATACGAGATACTAATTCAAAGGGATACCTGCACCCCAATATTTATAGCAGCATTATCTACAACAGCAAAATTATTAAAATAGCCCAAATGTCTGTCAATTGAATCATGGATAAAGATGTGGTGGTGTGTTTATATGTTTATATATATATATGCACATATATATACATATCTTCACAACTCAATTACAAAAGAACAAATAACCCAGTTCTTTTTAAACAAGCAAAAAATATAAACAGATATATCACAAATGAAAATATATGAATGGCTAATAACACATGAAAAATATACTGAATACTATTAGTCATCAGAGTGATGAAAATTAAAACTATTTTAAATTAAAGTAACAAGATACCCTTACATACCCCAGGAATGGCTACAATAAAAAACATTGACAGCTCAGCAGGTTGGAGAGGATATGCAGACAACCAGAACTCTCATATTTGCAAGTAAAAATGGTACAATTATTTTGGAAATGGTTTTCAGAGTTTAACCTTTTAAGAGAGTTAAACATACGTCTTCTGACTCAAAGATTCCACACCAACATGTTTGTCCAAGAGAAATGAAAATATATGTCTACAATAAGCCTTGTAAACAGGTTTTCATAGAAACTTTATTCACTATAACCCCAAATTGGAAGCATTCCATAACAAGGAGAATGGATAAACTACGGCAGATCATAGAATTGGCCATTACTCAGCGAGAAAAGAAGAAAAAACCCCTACTAATGCATGCTATCAATGTGGATAAATCTCAAAAATATTACACTGAATGAAGAAATCAGACACACACAAATGTACACACTATATGATTCTATTTATGTGAAGTTCTAGAAACGACAAAACTAGAGTAAAAAGAAATCAAATCAGTGATTTGTCTGGAGGGAAGAGATTGAGTGGAAAGAGGCACACACACACACACACACACACACACACACACACAAAACTGTCTGGCATGATGGTAATGTCTGTGCCTGAAAATGGGCGTTGGCTACATGAGTACACGTGTTTGTCAAAACAGTTCTAACTGTACACTTAAAGATCTATATTTTGCTGTTTGTAAATTATATCTCAACTTTTTAAATTTTTAATGTTTATTTATTTTAAGAGAGGAGGGAGAGAGAGAGAGAGAGAGAGGTGCCGTGAGTAGGGAAGAGGCAGAGAGAGAGAGGAGAGAGAGAATCCCAGGCAGGCTCCACACTGTTAGTGAAGAGGCCAATGTGGAGCTCAAACACACGAAAGTGTGAGGTCCTGACCTGAGCTGAGATCAAGAGTTGGATACTTCACTAACTGAGCCATGCAGGCACCCCTGTCTCAACTTTTTAAATCCAAAATTTCTACACCATTCAGGACAAGATAGGCTATGTTGTGGGAATATACAACCCCTAACTCTTGGCTTAACACAACGAATGTTTATTGCTTGTTCAGAGTGCACTGCAGGCCTGGGCAGCTCTCTATCAATAGTGTATCTCTGCATCTTACCATGAAGCCTCCTATAGCGTCTTTGACAGGAGAGAGACTGGTCAATCATTTAAACTACCTCAGCCTAGATAGGATATAAGTTACTGCCCCTCACATCCTATTGGCCAGGATCTAAATGGCACTGTTTAAAATGCAAAGGATTGGGGAGTGTAGGCTCCCAAGTGCTCATGAAAGAAAGGATTATCAAATATTGGTGAATACTAGAAATGTCTGCCCTAGCCCCATCCTCAGGACTCTTCCATTTTAGCAATTTTCTATATACTGATTACTACAATTTTATCCCTGTGTCTCAGTAAATGGGATACCCTTCTTTACACAAAGGGAGATTCATAAGTGATTCATTAGTTTCCCTTCTTCTAACATGCCTGAGCTAATACTTCCTAGTAGACAAAAGCAAAGAACTCTGTAAATGTACCTGGGAAAATGCAACAACAACAACAAAATGAATTTGTGAAATTAACTGAAGAAATCAGAGCAGAAGAAACCCAGGAGACACTTGGTTCATAGCACTGCTGTGGTAACTCTATGGGACACAGAATGACACATGACTGACAAACTAATCTGGTCCAAAATTAATTATGAATGGTCATGCTGTGCGCTTATACTGCTGTGGAAAAATCAGGCATTATAAAAGAAAAATGGGATGTTTTTCTGGTCCAAAGTGACATTTTGATGCTTGTCAAAAATCATCTTCATATTCCTAAGACTCTCTGATTTTGTAGGTGCCCTGGAGAAAGCCTCACTGTATCACACACACACACAGAGAAAAAGGGAAAGACAAAGCCTATTTTGCAATTCTCTTTTCTGTTTGAAATTTGCACAAAAGGTCTTGAATACTATAACAATTAGAAGAGGAAAAAATGTTTGGCAGATCAAATAGGTGAGATGTCAGGGATTCTATTTTTTAAATGTCTGGGAGACACTGCTGATTAATTTTGGCTGAAACTTGAAAAAAGAAGCAGGCACATTTTTTTCTAAACCAAACATGTGGAGTTTTCTGATCAGGTAAGCACCTTTAAAGTTCAGTTTTGCCAGGAACAGTCAGAAAATGGATTGGATAACTATTCCCACAAATTGTTCAAAGGTTAACTCTTGTCCAGTAGACAGAGACTGAGGCTGCATAATAGCTGAAGCCCTGCTCAGAGAGGGGATACACAGAATGCTAATATCTGAAGAATTTCCATCCACTTGGGAAGAGAGATGTAGCCTGATTGCAGGATGGGTTAAGAATGTGTAGCATATAAACATATCATCAGTGTTGTTGATCTAGTGACTGCCTCCACTTATTCTGGAAAATTGCAGGAGAATGATTGCAGGGTGCCAAAGAAAGTCCGTCAGCTGTGAATCTGGTGATTGGCATGCCTTGTTTAAATGTGTTCAATCAAAAACAAGTTGGAATGGCCAGGCCTACCTTTCCATCGTTGGGTGCCATAATTGGCACTCCACATTTAAGCCTTTGACTGATAGACAGGTCAGGACTATTTCTGTTCTAAGTGAAAGGTAACCCAACTCAAACTGTCTTAAGGGCAAAAAGAACTTCTCTAATTCACATACCTGAAAAGTACAGGCTTAGAGTATACAGCTGTATCCAAGCTCTCAAATGATTTGCACTCATTCGCTTCAAATTTTGTCTCTGCTTTCTTCTATACTGTTCTAATTTCAGTTCCCTCTAATGTCAAAATAATGTAGATAGTCCCCCATCTACATCTTTATGGTTTCAAGTCTGATAAATACCCAGGAGTTTATTTTCCAGTAGCTTTTTCACATATTCACTCTTGGGCCAATATCTCCATTTTTATATAATGAAATAATTACTGTAGCCAAGACATATATTTATGTTGATTGCCTGGGTTTGATTTACATGGCAACCCTTAAACCAATCACTTATGACTATTAAGATTCGGTAGTAGTCTGATTGGCTCAACCAGAGTCACGTGTTCCACTTCTGAACTGGATATAACCCCACCTGAACCACATGGCCTATGAGAGTGGAGAGAGAAGTAATTCTCCATGATAAATTCTAGATATTTATCAGAAGAAGAAAAAATAGATTCTGAGTAGAACAAAAAAAAATTTAAATGGCATCTACTATAACCAAAACAATAAGTACAATTTAATATTATATAATGGAGGCATTTTTATAGAAATTAAGGGTAGGTCCCATACCTAACTCAGAATATTGTAGATTTCAGGGCTTGGGAGGAACATCAGAGGATATAAAACCAATTTCAAATTCTGACAAGTTGCAGCCAAATTTTACCTTGGTAAGTGGAGTTGAAAGAGTATATGGAGGAGCACCTGGCTGGCTCAGTAGGTAGAGTGTGGGACTCTTGATTTTGGGGTTGTGGGTTCAAGCACCACATTAGATGTAGAGATTACTTAAAAGTAAAATATTTTTAAAGAAAAGTATACAGCATCCTTGGAAGATCCTCATACAGTTTAAGATTCAAAATATATATCTTGGGTAAATTAAAGAATGAATAAAAGTATTTACAGAGCTCCTTGGTTTGATCACAGAAGAACATCTCTTTCTTAAGGATTTTAAAAAATAAAAGACTCTTTAAAAACAAGAATAAACTTGGACAAGTCAGTTCTAACTCTAGTAATGGCACAACAATCAGATTACTAACCTTCCTGCCAATAACAAGTATAAACTGTGGACAAAGTGTAGGAAAAACAACTGATTTAAGTCACTAGAGAGCAACAAAAAGCAGGAATAAACTAGAAGAGATATGGCCCTCAAAAAGAAGAAAGCAAACAAAGTGAAATTTATATTACCTTCTCTTCTCAAAGGTCCTAACAAGTTTTCAGAGCACAGGGCATAGCACTCAGGTAGAAAGTGGCTGTCTTACTGGGCCGAAGGGTCAGAGGTTGCAGTTGGGAGCGGCCAGACACAACTGAAAATTGAGGCAGGGTGGACTCTCAGAATGAGGAGTATCCCTCGTATCTGTACAGCTGGCCTTCAAAATCATGGATGCCTCCTAAACTTCATTGAGTGAAGTCCCATGTATGTGGGAGAGCTCCTAGGAACCAAACATATAGCAACTTCTGGACAGCTAGAGTTGAAAACATTTTGGCAGCTCCTGGTGTTGGGGAGACAAGTTTAAATTTCAAATTCCACCAAGTTAGTGGAGCTTATTCAATACCTGGAGCTATCCATTGAAGTACCAAGAACGTCACACCTTTTTAAGAATAAAAACTAAATATTAGGACTAAGGACTATATTCTGGCAATAAAAAAATCTGAAATTCTCTAACAAAGAGCTTAAATGCTTAAAACCAAGCCTCTACAAGATCAAGATTATTCTGCAGTAACTTAACTTCCCATTACAACCTAACAGTTTTCAGAATAGGATAACAGAATCAAGTGCCTCTATAATTTATCATCTACAATGTTAAATTAAAAATACTAGACATGCAAAGAAGCAGGGAAATGTGACCCATTTTTTCCCAAAAGAAAAGAATAATTAATAGGGGCAGATCCATAGATGAATTAGATGTTGAATTTAGCAAACATTTTAAAATAGCCTACTATAAATATATTAAAATTTATAGGAAAATCTAGATATTAATAAAGTGAAGGGGCTACTGGGTGGCTCAGTCAGTTAAGCATCCAATTCTGGATTTCTAGTCAGGTCATGATCTCACAGTTAGTGAGATTGAGCCCCATGTTGAGCTCTGTGCTGACACAATGGAGCCTGCTTGGGATTCTCTCTCTACTTCTCTGTCTCTGCCCCTTCCCCACTAACGCACATGCAAACATGTGCTCTCTCTCAAAATAAATATTTTTAATTTAAAAAGTTTTTTATTTATTTTATTTTTTTAATGTTTTATTTATTTCTAGGAGAGAGAGAGAGAGAGACAGCGTGAGCAGGGGAGGGTCAGAGAGAGAGGGAGTCACAGATTGAAATAGGCTCCAGGCTCTGAGCTGGCAGCCAGCCCAGAGCCCGACGCGGGGCTCGAACCCACGAACCGCGAGATCATGACCTGAGCGAAAGTCAGACGCTTAACCGACTAAGCCACCCAGGCGCCCCTAATTTAAAAAGTTTTAATGTTTACTTATTTTTGAGAGAGAGAGAGAGGGAGAGGGGCAAAGAGAGGGAGACACAGAATCCAATGCAGTCTTCAGGCTCTGAGCACAGAGCCTGACATGGGACTCGAACCCATGGGCCGTGAGATCATGACCTGAGCCAAAGTCAGATGCTTAACCAACTGAGTCACCCAGGCACCCAAAATAAAAAGAAAAAATTTTAAAGTTTAGAAGTGGTATATTTTAGGAGAGATATGAAAATGCTAAATATCGACAGTATTAGAACTGAAAAAACACAATAGGCAACATGAAAAATATACTGTATGGGCTTAATATCCAGTTGAACAATTGAGAGGAAAAAAATCAGTAAATCTGAAGACAAACCAATGGAAATTATCCAAACTGAAACCCAGACAGAAAGATTTCCTTGAAAAATAGATTCTCAGTAAGATGTGGACAATTTAAGTAGCCTACTACATTTAGGCATATTATAACCTATCAAAAACAAAGGTAAAGAGGAAGTCTTTAAACCTGGAAAGAAACAAGGCAAGAAACATATATTAGATGCAAGGAAACAATATAAGAGTAACAGCTAACTTTTCACCAGAATAATGGAGACCAGAGGACATCTGAAATGATAGGTTTATAGTAATGAAAGATTAAAAAAAAAGAAAAAAGCGGGGCGCCTGGGTGGCTCAGTAGGTTAAGCGTCTGACTTGGGCTCAGCTCATGATCTCATGGTGCATGGATTCGAGCATTGGGCTCTGTGTTGACAGCTAGCTCAGGGCCTGGAGCCGGTTTCAGATTCTGCAGCTCCTTCTTTCTCTGACCCTTCTCTGCTCATGCTGTCTCTCTCTCAGAAATAAATAAAACACATTAAAAATTTTAAGAAAAGAAAGATAAAAAAGTGTCAACATTGAATTCTATATCTAGTGAAAGATCCTTCAAAAATGAAGATAAAATAAAACCATTTACAGCTAACAGGAAGGAGGGGAAATGTATTGCCATAGACAAGAAATGCTGAAGAGAAATGATACCAGATGGAAATTCAGATCTACAGAAAAGAATTTAAAGCATTGGAAATGTTAAACATGTAGATAACTATAAAATTATGTTTTCTTTCTTAACTTATTTAAAATAAAAACCCATATAGACAGATACAATCTGTTATATATATACATATATATATACATATATATATACATATATGTATATATATATGTATCTGTCACAGATATAATCTGTGAATACCTTTCAAGGTATTCACCTGCCCATGAATCAAGCTTTCTACTGTCATTCTAAGTCTTGAAAATTGCCATCTGCCTAATGTTTCCTAGTTCATGTCTTCAACTAATAGGATGCAAAATTTGCTTGTATGTCTCTCTTTCTGAGAGAATGAAAGTTAAAACTATTTGAATATGCTCAGGTGCTATGAGATACCACAACGCTTCAAGGACATTATGACATGGACAAGAGATTAAAAAAAAAAAAAGAATAACACACACGGTGAGGATCTCACTTAGACAACTGTCTGGAGCACACCCTTGTCTCAGAGGTCACTCAACTGAGCTAAAAGCCTAGAAATAAGAGAAATCACAGGGAATGAGAAAAACTGAATTTCTCAAGAATTTCTAGTAGTAACCATTCAGGGTTATTCATTGAACATTCATAATTTACTGAGTATCCACTATGTGGCAAGCATTGTGATTAGCACTCTGCAGGTCAAAGGCCTGAAACAGTCACAATCCTGTCCTCACAGTGTTGTAGAGGAAATATGACCACAGATAAATCTGAGGCATAATTACATTAATAAAAATAAAATTATAATAATGATAGCTAACATGAAATGAGCACTTATTATGAGCCAAGCCCCTTGTGAAATTCTTCATATTCATTAACTCATTTAATACATACAACAACCTCCAGGGAGAGAAGTGACTATTATTCTCATTTCCACAAATGAGAAAACTGAGGTTTTGATGTGTCCTGGGTAGTATGTATGGGAACTGGATTTTGGACACCAGTGCTTGACTCTGAATCCCAGTTGCTGACCACTGCAACCTCAACAGAGGTGCCAGTAGAGAATGATAGGATTTGAGGTGTTAGAATGTTTCCTCCCAGAAGTCACAAAAGACTCCACATGGAGCATGTGGATGGTCCTTGGTGGTAAAATATGGACTCAGATAGTCTGGCATCTGTGAAGAAAATATAAGATTCCAGGAATGTTGGGGCAGGAAGAGCAGGAGTGTCAGGTAAATAAGTGCTGCTGGGTATTGAGGGTGTGTGGAGCTCTCAGCTGGATGGCCCAGAGCCTCAGAACTGCATCAGCTGTGGAAAGAAATCCCAACCCTATAGTTCAGGAGCAGGTAGGCCCCAACTAAATAATATAAGTAAGAATAGAAACCCAATCAATCTTTTGCTTTAATTATAGCCATTTGTGAATAAAAACATGAAGGCATTTTCTTCCCTGCTGTGAAACAAGATTTGTGGAATCTGAATAAACTTGTGAAATACAATTTGGCAGAACCCTTATTGCCCAAAAGAAATTACTGAAACAAACATGAAGGAAAAGAAGACTGCAAAACAAAAGGTAGAAATCTGACCATTACTTTCACTTGTTACAAACACCAGCTAATTAAGTCAATTGTCCTAATACAAAATCATGCTAACTTTTAACTCATGTTTTCATGTAGACAAACCCAGAAGCCCACAGAAGAAATCAGAAGCTATCTGTGACCCTCTTGATATTTCCCACATCACCTCAAGTGTCAAGCTGTAGAAATATTGATAAATTCAAAATAAAATATTTCTTTCTTTCCATGTATTTATACACTCCTTCATCTCTCTCCATTCCCTCTGCCACTGTTTAGCACCTATATCTCTGAACATCAGAGCCTCTTACATGATTTTCTTGTTTCTTGTTCACCTCCTACTTACTCCATCCTCTGCTTCTGCCAAGTTGGCCTTCCACAGATGTAAAGTGATTTCAACCTTCTCTCTAAAGCCCTTAAGCAGCTTCTCATTGCACTCAAGGTAGATTTCATGCCATGACTTATGAGGCCCTCCATGACCTTTTCCTACCTGCTCCCCATGCTACTCTCCACCCACTACCCTAAGACACTCTGAGAACCCCTTAGCTCCCCTTGTATAGCCGGTTGTTTCATACCATCATAGTGTGCATACACTGTAACTTTCCCCAAGAAAGTCTTTCCTCCCATGTCAACCTGAAGAACTGAGCTCTAGCATCATCCTCTCTGGGTAGGCTGCCACAGGTGTCACCAATCCTAGAGAAACTTTATTGCAACCTTCCTCTTGGATTGTCTGTTATACCATCATAGTACATGCCATGCTCTAACACAGCTATGTTACAGCAGATGGGCTGTTGCTTCCTAAATAAATGAGTGGCTTTTATCCTTTGCTTCTTTCACCTGACCCTGCTATATCCTTCTCCTCATGTATGGCAGCTCCAGTATCCCTTTCTGATCATGAGTTTCTTCCCATCCGAGGCACTCAGATGACATCCTCTGAAAAACACTTCTATCTCCTCTCTCCAGCCAAGCATGAATTTCCCAAAAGGCACACATATCTTCCCTCTCATTGCTGCTCACCTTCATTTGGTCACTGACCACAAGTGATAGTAACGGAAGCATTATTAGGGGTCATGAATGAGAATTATTGGTGTCAGTCAGTAGAGAACATAGCCTTAAAAAGCAAGTCTGCTGAAAACCAGACTGGAGAATCATGGGGAGGCTTCTTACAAATTCTTGGAGGTGCACTGCTCACCTTGTCAGCTCAAACCAATTCAATTAAACATATTTTTTCTGTGCACTTGTGAGGTGTCAAGAATGGGGAAAATAGTCCCTTTTCTCCCTGAACTTCCACTCTGAGATGAAGAAGGAATGTAAATCAAGTAGTGTTGCCAAGGGGACTTCAGGCAAACATAAATAGGTGGGATATCAGTAACTACTAATGAAAGAGGGCTCTGTATTTAAATTTTTAGAAAAATTTTTATAAAAATTGAGTTAAAATGAACAGATTTATTTATTCTTGTACATATTGAAGCGTTTGAAGTGACAGTGGTAGAGAGATATCAGCAATATAGTGGAACAATATATTTTTGCATTTATCCCCCGAAGAAAAATTGATTTTCACAACCCATGAACAAGAGTGCCTCTGTGGGAGCCTGGACGTCCAGTGGAGAGGTCCCAGCATCATGCTGGAGAAAAATCCAAGAATAGATGCATTGAAGAGGAAAAGAAGAACCTTTCACTTTCTCATGTTACCCTTCCCTCCATTGAGCATTGAGCTCAATGCCAAAAGAGATCCCCTCAGCCCACAATTTCTCCCACAGGGGAAGGTGAGAGCATAGGGAATGCCTGGCTTTCCCAATGCATAAAATCCCTAATATTTTAAATCAGAAACTGTCACATGAGATAAAGAAGGCCACATTGAAAAAGCTGTCAATTCATTGACAAGACATAACAATTATAAATATATATGCACCCAATATTGGAGCACCTAAATATATAAAGCAAATATTAACAGAACTAAAGGAAGAAATAGACAGCAATAACATTATAGTAAGTGACTTCAGTACTCCACTTTTGACAATAAATAGATAATCCAAACAGAAAATCAATAAGGGAAGAGAGTACTTGAATATCACTATATGCCAAATGGGCCAAAAAGAACTAACAGACATATAGAACATTCTGTCCAACAGTAGCAGAATACATATTCTTCTCAAGTGTTCATGTAACATTCTCCAGCAGCAATCATATTTTAAAACACAAAACAAGTACTAACAAATTTGAGAAAACTTTGGTGATATCAGGTATCTCTTCTGACCACAATGGTATGAAACAGAAATCAATTAACAGAATGAATATTGGAGAAATCTGGCCATGTGTAGCAACATGGATGGACCTTGAGGGTGTTATGCTGAGCGAAATAAGTCAGGCAGAGAAGGACAAATATCATATGTTTGCACGTATAGGAGGATTAGGAGGAACTTGACGGAGGAACAAGGGGGAGAAGAAGGGCGGAAATGGTGGGGGAAAGGGAGAGAGGCAAACCATGAGAGACCCTTGAATGCTGACAAAAACTGAGGACTGATGGATGTGGGGGGGAGGGGGGGATGGGCATGGAGGAGGACACTTGTGGGGATGAGCACTGAGTGTTATGTGGAAACTAATTTGACAATAAACTATTTGTAAAAAAAAAAAACAATAAAAAAAAGAATGAATATTGAAAAATATTCACAAATATGTGAAAGTTAAACACTATCCTGAAAAACCAGTGGGTCAAAGTATAAATCAAAAGAGAAATCAGAAAATCACTTGAGGCAAATAAAAATTAATGTGCTGGAAAGGAAAAAGTAAAAATGCCTCTGTCTGCAGATCATATGATCTTACCCTAAATACTCCACCAAAAAATTGTAAGAACTAATTAATGAATTCTGTAAAGTTGCAGGATACAAAATCAACATACAAAAATAATTTGCACTTCTATATACTAAAAATGAATCCTCTGAAAAAGAAAAAAAATCCCATTTATAACATCAGCATCAAAACAATAAAATACTAAAAAACAAATTTAACCAAAGGAGTGAAGGATCTGTACACTGAAAACTATAACACAATCATAAATTGAAGCAAACAAAAATAAACAGAGATTCCATATTCATAAACTGGAAGAATTGTTAAAATGCCCATATTGACAAAGTCATCTATAGATTCAGTGCAACCTCTATCAAATTTCCAATGGCATTTTTCTTTACAAAAAAAATATCTAAAGTCCATATGGAAATACAAAAGATACTGAAAAGCTAATGTAATTTTGAGCAAGAAGAACAAAGAAAGAGATATCACACTTTCTGATTCAAAATATATTACAAAGCTACCATAATCAAAAGAGTATGGTGCTGGCATAAAAACAGATGTACAGACTATTGGAACAGAATAGAGAGCCCAGACATAAAGCTATTCATGTTCAGTTGACTGATCTTCAACAAGGGTGCCAAGAACACACAATTGGGAAAGGATAGTCTCTTCAGTAAATGGTGCTAGAAAGACTTTATATCCACATGAGAAGAATGAAACTGGACTCTTAACTCACACCACATATGAAAATCAATTCAAAATGGATTACATACTTAAACCTAAGACCAGAAGCCATAAAACTACTAGGAGAAAACTTAGGGGGGAAGTCACTGACATTTGCCTGGGTGATGAATTTTTTATATAATCCCAAAAGCACAAACAAGAAAAGCAAAAAATAAAGAAGTGACAGTACAAACTACAACAATTCTGCACAGCAAAGAAAACAATCAATAGATTGAAGAGACAACCTACAGAGAGGGAGAAAACATTTTCAAATCATACATTTAGTAAGGTGTTAATATCTGAAGGCATCTGAAATGCCTTGTGTATAAGGCACCCAATAGCAAAAAAGTTCAACCACCCAATTAAGAAATGGGCAGAAGCTATGAATAGACATTTCTCAAAAGAAGACACACCAATGGCCAACAAGTATATGCAAAGGTGCTCAAATCACTAGTCATGAAGGAAATGCAAACCAAAACCACAATGAGATATTACCTCACACATGGCCATTATGAAAACTCAAAAGATAAGTGTTGGCAAGAACATAGAGAAAAGGGAAGACTTGTGCACTGTTTGTGGGAATGTAAAATGGTTCAGCCATTAGGGGAAAAGTTACGAGGTTCCTTAAAAAATTAAAAATGAAACTATCGTATGATCCAGCAATCCCACTTTTTGATATATATATACAAAAGAAATAAATCTGTCTCAAAGAGACATCTGTATACCCCTGTTCAGAACTGCAGCATTATTCAAATAGTCAAATATGGAAACAGCGTAGTGTCTAATTATGAATGAATGGATGAAGAAATGTGGTATGTGTATATAATACACATATTATATTTTATACAATTGAACATTATTCTGCTTTTAAAATGAGGGATATCCTACAGTGGATGTCCTGGAGCATATTATGCCGAGTGAAATAAGCCTGACAGAGAAAAACAAATATTGCATGATCTCATTTAAATATGGAATCTGCAAAAATTGAACTTATAAAAACAGAGAGTAAAATGGTGGTTGATGAGGATTGGAGAGGGGGAGAAATGAGGAGATGTTGGTCAAAAGGTGCAGAGTTTCAGTCATGCAGGATGAATGTACTCTGGAGATCTAACGTACAGCATGGTGACTGTAGTAATAATATTATATTCTATACTTGAAATTTTCCAAGATGGTAGATTTTAAGTGTTCTCACCACAAAAAAAGGAACTATGTAGAATGATAGATATATTAATTAGCTTAAGTGTGGTGATCATTTCAGGATATCTATAGGTAGATAGATAAATAGATAGATAGATAGATTACAAACATACTTTGTAATTGTCAATTATGCCTCAATAAAACTGGGGGGGAAGCTAATAGGCACTGTTAATCTCTATGAGAGAGGTCCAATTTGCAGTATTTTTCTGGCTTATTAACAAAGAATGTCATTTGAAGACCATCTCTTTGGATTGCCCTTCAACAAACACACTATAAGGAACAGAGTTATAGATCATTACAACTGAGGATCCCTGTGCATCAATTACAGAAGAGGCTCAGAGGTGGAAAGCTGACCATAGAGTGACTTTGGAGAACAGTTCTTACCAATGGGTATCCAAATGGGGAGTGGAAAAATATCATCTGATTTGAAGCAAGAAGTGAAAAGTATTTAGACATATGTAACAACTTGCACAAAAGCTTGGAAGTGTGAACCACTGTTGTGGAGCTAGAGTAATGCCAATCATTCTATATTATTGAAGTATAAAATCTTATGGGTACAGTAAGGGGGGTGAAACTAAACAGGCCAACAGGGGACAGACCACAAAGGGCCTTACATCAAAGGGGTTTGCGTTTAATTGCTGCTTTGTTGCATTAACTTCTTAATAGTTAATCACATTCTTTCATCTCTTCTCTTATCTGGTTACTCAACCTACATTTAATGAGCATTTGCAAGGTGCCCAGCTCCAGAAAAGGGAGGAGTTGTGGGAGAATTTGAGGAAGGCTAGAGATTGGTCGCTGGCTGGAACCTCCCAGTCTAACAAGGATGTAAAACCACACAGCTTCCTTGAAACCTTGCCAGATCTACTAATATCACTGCCATGTCATTTTTGTTCCTCATGTCCTTGGGTGGGAGGGAAATGGCCCAGCATCTTCAATCATCCTTGAGGCTAGGATGGCCAGATGTAGCCACCATAGTCTGTCACATCAGCTAGAACAAAATTAATGAAATGGATCATAGTCACTGAGGGGACGACCTATTGAGATAATTGAAAGGAGACTTGCCTGAGATAGAAGAGGCCTAGGAAGGCAGAAGAGAAAACAAAGCTTGGAGATAAATAGAACTGGCAGGAACAACCTTTAATGACCTCAGCCCAGCAATGTGGAGATGACAAGGAATTCACAGCAAAAAAAAAAAAGGCTAGTTATTTATGAAGCACATGGGAGGAGGGTTCAGGTTGATGGCAGAAATGCTAATCATAAGCCAAAGCAGATTATCTGCCAAGGCAGGTTGCTATCTTTAAAAAACAAATGTTGGCAAAGAGTGATTGGCAGCAAGCAAAGGGGCTCCTTCCAGTTTACAGAGATGAGTGCCAGCTGACTCTATCTGACCGTTAATCATGGCATCTCCATTAAATCTCTGATGACCCTGAGGTTACACCACTGAGAATGGGAGGACAAGGTAAGAGGAGAAGCCCCTATAATGTTAGTCAGCACACGGAGCCAAAATGGTGAGTGTGTGATACCAGGCAGCTGCCAGGCTTGTTTCTGTCAATGCTGCAATCTCCAGAGGGAGGGAGAACAGTGTATTCTGGTTTCTCTCTGCCTTCATGTCTGTGCTTGTAAAATGAGAGGCTAGGCCCTCACCTCACCTTATCTCACTCACCACTCATCTAACTCACCTCCATCTCTCCCACACCAGTAGAGCACATATTCACTATAAGAAGAAGAACATTTCAGAAAATTCAGCTCACTGGGCCTTACTAGAAGTTCACAGTCAGGGTTTGCTGGTCAGAACTAAAACTTGCAGTCCAAAGGGTGACATGCTTCTTATACTACTAGTTCTGTTTATATGCTATCTCAGACTAGAATGAACTATCTCAGCCAATTTGTATAAAGGCTTTTCCTGTCACCTACATTTGACCTATGATCCTGCATGGACATAAAAGAGCAAAGGTCTGATCCTGAACAAGAGCACCTCCATTCCACCTGTCACCAAAAAAATGGCCTTGGCAGTCACTTGGGAAATGTCTTTTTGGACTTGGGAGCAGTGACGTCCAATAGCATTTTGGAATCTCACCCATCAGTAATCACAGGAAATTCTGTATTTTTTTCCCACCGTGAGCAAAGTATTGTTAACTTTGGAATAGTATAGCAGGGTTAAAATTATAGTTTGGCCACAACTGTCTGAGTGTCCCTGGGAAGTTAATCTCCAAGGCCTAGTTTTCTTATCTGCACAATATGGCTGGAGCTGGAGTTTACCAATTCCTGTTCTAGTGCTTTTTGGTCAACAAAACTCATATACCTCCTTCTCTATCCTGCTTCTCTCTGTTTAACATATTTATTCTGATGTCCAATTAATAGCTGGCCATCACATATAGATTCCAAAGAAATAATATTTTTAGAAGATAGATATTGTTGACCTTATCTGGCAAAACTTTACAACAACCCCTGCCTATGCTGAAGGTCTTGTCCTCTCCCCAGGTCACTGGAAGATAATGTAGTTACTACCACATTATATTATACACTGGGCTGTGGGTGTGGCAACATAGTGCATCATGGCCTAGGCACCCCCTTTGATAGTTGGCTAAACTACTTTGGGTTTGGGTAGTTTTCCCAAGCTGGGGTAGACCATGGATTCCAAACTGTCACACACAGATTTCATCCTAAAACATTTGCCTTATAGGCAGAACCTTAACATCCAAAATGACTGCTCTCAGCTCTAACTTGGCTCTCAGCCTGGATTTTGTGTTCTCTCACTGTAGGTTTTCTGAACTCCATAGCAATTATTCTCAAAAAAAAACCCCTGCAGTTGTTCATTCTTCTTTGCACTGAAGCCTTGTGGTTATAAAAAGGATTTGAGAATATGCAGCACAGTGATACACCAACTTCTGACAGCCAAACTGTCACCTGTTAGGTTGGACCAGAGAAATATTGCTGCCCCATCCCCAGGTCCCTGGGGGTCTATAAGGCTCTTCACAGCATTCATGAATCCTCCTCCTGTTGTACTCTACTTTCTCTCTTGGAAACTTCCCCTCAATAACCCAGGCCTAAGCCAATCAGTATGTCCTATTTCTGCCCAAAGTAATTTGTTCAACAGTGAGCAGTGAGCATACCACCCAACTGGAACCAATGTGATATGATGCAGGTAAAAACAATGATATTTTATTTAATAAAGGGCAGCAGTTGCTTCTCTCTACCTTTAGAGATACCTTAGAGTATCTCCTTAAAAACATAATAGGTAGGCCAGATCTTGTCATCATAAGCTAAATAAACCTAGTCTAGACTTTACAGTACAAAGTCACAGGCCTTCTGACTCTATGAACTATAAACACACACCTCCAAAATTGACTCAGGAGTCTCTCATACGATGTACAGAAGGCTATCACAAAGTACATCCATTTGTCTCTCAAGAAAATAAAAGAAGCATTCATTTTTCTTTTTTCTACTTTACTGTATAAACTGTGTGAAATTCTGCACAGATGTGTAGTCTTGCACAGACTATCTAAATGCATGTAAGCTCACACATACTCAAGAAAATATCAGGTTTAATCAAAACAGTATAATACTGGCACAAAACCAGACATATATATCAATGGAACAGAATAGAAAGTCCAGGAATAAACACACACTTATATGGTCTGTTAATTTATGGAGGCGAGAATATACAATGAGGAAAATACCATCTCTTCAACAAATGGTGTTGGGAAAACTGGACAGCCACATGCGAAAGAATGAAACCGGACTACCTTCTTAAACCATACACAAAAATAAATTCAAAATGGATTAAAGACCTAAATCTAAGACCTCAAACCATAAAACTCCTATATAATATAGGAGTAAAATATAGGCAGTAATTTCTTTGACATCAGCCATAGTAATAGTTTTCTAGATATGTCTCCTGAGGCAAGGGAAACAAAAGCAAATATTGAACCACTGGGACTACACCAAAGTAAAACTCTTTGCACAAAGAATGAAACTATCAAAAACCAAAAATGCAACCTACTAAATGGGAGAAGATTTTAGGATTTAACATCTAAGATATATAACAAATGTATACAACTCAACACACAAACAAATGAATAGTCCAATAAAAAAATAGAGTACCTTAATAGACATTTTTCCAAAGAAGATGTACAGATAGTTAAGAGACACATGAAAAGATGCTCAACATCACTCATAATAAGGTAAATGCAAATCAAAACTACATTGCGATATCACCTCACACCTGTCAGAATGACTAAAATTGAAACATAAAAAACAACAAGTTTTGGTGAGGATGTGGAAAAAAAAGAAATCTTGTGCACTATTGATGGGAATTTCAAACTGGTATAGCCACTGCAGAAAACAGTATGAAGCTTCCTGAAAACTTTTAAAGTAGTGTTATAATATAATCCAGTAATTCCACTACTGAGTATTTATCCAAATAAAACAAAGAAAGCATAAACACTATTTGAAAAGATATATGGACTTCTATGTTTATTGTAACATAATTTAGAACAGCTAAGAAATGGAAGCAACCTAAGTGTCCAGCAATCAATGAATGGACAAAGAAGATGTGGCATATATATATATATATGGCATTCACACACACACACACACACACACACACACACACACACCCTGGAATATTACTCAGCTATAAAAAAGAATAAAATCTTGCTACTTGTAGCAACATTAATGAATACCCAGAGGGTATGATGCTAAGTGAAATAAGTCAGTCAGAGAAAGACAAATACCATATGATTTCATTCATATGTGGAATTTAAGAAACAAAAAAAATGAACAAAGGAAAAAGAGACAAAGGAAAAAAAAAGTAGACTTTTAAATACAGAGAACAAATTGGTGGTTGCCAGAGGGGAGGTTGTTGGAGGACTAGAAACAGATAAAAGGGAATTAATAGTACACTTATTTTGATGAGCACTGAATAATATATAAAATTGTTTAATCATTATACTATACACATTAATATAACACTATGTTAATTATATTTTAATTTAAAAAAGAAAAAGAATAAATGATGCTTATTCCCTCTTCCCTATTGGCATGGAGTAGGAATGAGCTATTCTTATTGTTAGAAGGATTTTTAATTTCCCTAATAGCTCTTTTGTTGGAAATGCTGGCACAGACTCTTACGTTTCTCCAGATTTGAATCTGGAAGGATGAGGTGCAGCCACTTCCACACCCTGAGGGGAGAAGCTGCCTGAGAATGAGCCAGCACCAAGGAACTGGAGCCAAGAACCAAGGAGGAAGAAGCAGTATCGTGATGAGTTCACCTGAATCCCTAGGTCTAGCCATGTCTAACTATCCCTGAACTTTGCTATTTTGTAGACTAAAATATTCCCTTTTTCCTTAAGTAAATTTGGTATGGCTTTCTATCTCTAGGTAGAGAAAGCATACTAGCTGATACAATGCCCAATTATAAGCATTTTAAGTGTTTTTTCCAAATCTTGAAATATCGTTGTGTTCTAATAATCACCTGAGTCTGTGAGTCAGGAGGGCTATTGAAGCAAAACCTTCACTCTTTCTTGAATTCCTTACATGATGTTCACATCCAGTGTGGGGGTCTTGCTGCCTGTAAGCAGCCCACTCCATACCCATGTAGCCATACCGTCCCATGAGCTCTTTCTGATGTCTCCTCTACCTTCCCCCAGGAAGCCAACCATTGGACACAGATAACCCAAGCACACCTCTTTTCCTCAAGGGCCTTCTATATCAGAGTCAGGCCTCATGTTTCTCTAAGTCAATATGCCTTTTTCCAGGCTAACTTTCATCATTTATGCACTTGTCATACAAACATTCTTCATTTAAAACCAAATCAATAATGGGTAGTGCCTCCTTTAGTGAAGGCTAATGAATAGCTGATTGTCTCAGCATCCTACAAGTGGCATCCTACAGGTGCATCAAACTTGTGATGGCCTAGGTTTGTGGTAGGCAATTACCTGGAACACAAAATTCATGGATGGATCAGAAGATTTGGGAAGAATACTTTTTTTTTCTTTTGTTTTGTTAACAGGTAGTGTAATAATGATTTCAGAAATAGAATTTAGTGATTCATCACTTACCTATAACATCCATTGCTTATGCCAACAGGTGTCCTCCTTAATGCCCATTACCTATTTAGCCCATCCCCCCATCCAATACCCCACCAGCAACTCTCAGTTTGTTCTCTGAATTTAAGAGTCTCTTATGGGGGTGCCTGGGTGGCTCAGTCGGTTAAGCGTCTGACTTCAACTCAGGTTATGAGCTCACCGCTCATGAGTTCGAGCCCTGCATCAAGCTCTGTGTTGACAGCTCAGAGCCTGGAGCCTGCTTCGGATTCTGTGTCTCCCTCTCTCTCTGCCCCTCCCCCACTCACAGTCTATCTCTCTCAAAAATGAATAAATGTTAAAAAAAAAAAGTCTCTTACGGTTTGTCTCCCTCTCTGTTTTTATATTATTTTTGCTTCTCTTCCTTTATATTCATCTGTTTTTTAATCTCAAATTCCATACATGAGTGAAATAATATGATATTTGTCTTTCCCTGACTGACTTATTTCGCTTAGCATAATATACTCTAGTTCCAACCACGTTGTTGAAAATGGCAAGATTTCATTTTTTTTTATCACTGAGTAGTATTCCATTGTGTGTGTGTGTGTGTACACACACACAATGGAATACTAAGGTATTATACACACACACACACGTGTGTGTGTATATCTATCTATCTATCTATCATCTATCTATCTATCTATCTATCTAGATACACACACACACACACACACACAGTACACATCTTCTTTATCCATTCATCAATCGATAGACATTTGGGCTCTTTCCATACTTTGGCTATTGTTGGTCGTGCTGCTATAAACATGGGGGTGCATGTGTCCCTTTGAATCAGCATTCCTATATCCTTTGGATAAATAGCAAGTAGTGCAATTGCTGGGTCAAGGGTTGTTCTATTTTTAATTTTTTGAGGAGCCTCCATATTGTTTTCCAGAGTGGCTGCACTAGTTTGCATTCCCACCAGCAGTACAAAAGTGTTCCTCTTTCTCTGCATCCTCCCCAACATCTGTTGTTGCCTGAGTTGTTGATTTTAGCCATTCTGACAGTGTGAGGTGGTATCTCCTTGTGTTTTTTATTTCTTTCCCTGATAATGAGTGAGCATCTTTTATATGTCTGTTAGCCATCTGAATGTCTACTTTGGAAAAGTGTCTATTCATGTCTTTTGCCCATTGTTTGTTTTTTTGTGTGTTGAGTTTGAGAAGTTCTTTATAGATTTTAGATACTAACCCTTTTTCTGATATGCCATTTGTAAATATCTTCTGCCATTTTGTTGGCTTCCTTTTAGTTTTGTGATTGTTTCCTTCACTGTGTATAAGCTTTTTATCTTAATGAGGTCCCAGTAGTTCATTTTTGCTTTTGTTTCCCTTGCCTCTGGAGATATGTCTAGTAAGAAGTAGCTGGAGCTGAGGTCAAAGAAGTTGTTGTCTCTTTTCCCCTCTAGGATTTTGATCGCTTCCTGTCTTAGGTTTAGGTCTTTCATCCATTTTGAGTTTGTTTTTGTGTATGGTGTAAGAAAGTGGTCCAGGTTCATTCTTCTGCATGTCACTGTCCAGTTTTCCCAACATCATTTGCTGAAGAGACTGTCTTTTTTCAATTGAATATTCTTTCCTGCTTTGTCAAAGATTAGTTGTCCATACGTTTTTTAGGTCCATTTCCTGGTTCTCTATTCTGTTCCATTGATCTAAGTGTCTGTTTCTTTGTCAGTACCATACTATCTTGATAATTACAGCTTTGTAATACATCTTGAAGTCCAGATCATGATGCCTCCTGCTTTGGTTTTCTTTTTGAGGATTGCTTTGGTTATGGGGGTCTTTTCTGGTTCTGTACAAATTTTGTGATTGTTTGTTCTAGCTCTGTGAAGAATGTTGAAGTTATTTTGATAGGGATTATTGGAAGACTATGCTTTGTTAGGTCACTGATCTCTGTCATAGCACAAGACATATATAAGCTCCCGCAGGCCTGTTAATGAACCAAAGATGCACAAGGGACTGTGAAGAAGTGGAGCAGCTAGGGCCCAGCTGCTCTGTGCCTCTTCCCATTAAGGAAAAATAAAAATAAAAAAAATGTTAATTAATGAAGAACATAGACTTTAGGGTCAGGTTGTCTTGTCGTTTGAGCTTGAGCAAGAACTTAACCTCTCTATATCTCCTTCCTCATTGGGGGAAAATGCCACCTGCCTCAGGTATATGAATATTTAAGTCCTTAGGATCTTTTATGGCACACAATGTTGGAAAAAATACTAGTATTAGTTGTTATAATAATATAATTATTACTATGATTACCTCTGGCTTCTTGTGGCTTCTGACCCAGTTAGTGTCTCTCTCAGGGCATGAGTTTAATGACTCACCCCATTAAGAAGAAAAAGAAGAAGAAAATATTGCCAACAATTCCAAATGACATGACTGACAATGCTCTTAAGGTTGTGTTTTACTTCTTGTTCCTCCAAAGTTGTACACCAATCTTATTATACAAAAGTTATTACAAAGGAAGGCAGAAATGTGGCCATTCACAAAACAAAGGCAAATAAGCATCCAGCCCCCAGATTTTCATTCATTGGCTTGAAGATTCTCATAGAACTTTCAGGTACACTGGAGTGCATCTGTGTAGGTACCCAGTAAATGTTCTACCTGGGATGGTAGACACTCTTAATGAGTAGCTAGGAGGTGAGGCATTTGGAACACAGGAGAAGCTCTGGCTCTTCCTGCCTAGTGGTCCACAAATCTTGAGCTAATTCTAGAGTGGGATCAAGAACACTAACATCAAGCCTTTCCTAACATGGGCAGTTCAAAGGAGATCAGGAATACCTAGAAAAGAGGACAGAACTTAGGGCATCATATAGGTCAGAGGAAGTCAGAGACCTTGAGAAAATTGAATGCTGTACACCTGTGACTTGTTAAGGGCACTAAGTAAGAGTGGTCCTATAATAGTCCTCATCCAAATATAGTGTCTTCTATGAGGTTGCCCCAAGATGGGAGGGGAAGTGGAAAGAATTGTCCCATTCCAACTGCTAATTAACCATGAGACCCTGGACAAGTCACCACACAGCTTCCAAGTCTTAGTCCTGTTGATTGAGAACTGTTTTTATTTTGTGGTACCCAGTTTGCAATAATTGCCAAGAAAGACTTTGTGAAACTGCAGCACCTGTCTACTGGAGAAGAAGACTCCAAAGTCACCTTCAGCATAGTTAACCCAGCTTTTGGTTTTTCAAAGCATTCCACCACAGCAACTTAGATAGGTCTATGAACTGACAGGTGAAAACTAGTATCTGAAAAAGACTATATCATCTGGTGGGTTCCTTTGTTTTGAGGTGGTGAGAAATAGCATAGAAAACTTTAACAGAAGTATTGGTAGTTTTGTTTTGAGAAGTGTCACCCAAATTGAGAGTTCTGGGACTGAAAAAGAGCTTTCCAACACCAATTGATAGACTGTTGGGTAATGTCATCATTACTGTTGCTAGACTAGTCATTAAAACAACATAATTATGCTAAGTAGTTTGGAGAGAGAGAGAGAGAGAGCGAGAGCAATGGAACACACTTGTGACATGAGCTGGTGGGTAATTGTGCTGAGTTAATTTATGCCAATAACTCCTTGCAAGCCTCCATCAAGTTGAATTACTGTCAGCTGAGGGTCTTGCTCATAAGCTAACTTGACAGCTTGCTAAAAAAGAAATAATAGGAAAGAAGAGTGTCTGGACTAAATATAAGGGGATGAGGGAACAAAGTGCAAAATGGCAGTCAGCCCTATTATATCCCCATTTCACATGAGGCTTGGCTAAAGGTAAATTTTGGAGTCTTTAGAATCAGAATCTGCCCTGTGGTTTCCTAAAACCAGACTTGGTTATTTTCTGCTGGTCACCTCAAGTTAAATCCTTCAAAATTATGTGCCTTAAAGGTATCAGAGGGCTGATCAGCTGAGTTGTACCTGTGATATAGATTGTGCAGACTCTTTTGTACACAGCTTTAGTATATCAAGAATACTCTTCTGGTAAATTATTTTGTACATGGGATATAATTTGTATTAAGAAAAACACATTGATTTATATGATAAAATGTTTAGAAAAAATATTTACATAAAATGCTGTCTTTAACTTTTCAGGTAATATATAAGAATGTTTTACATTCTATGGTATATCTACCTTCTTCCCATAAAAAGTTTGTCAACCAAAGAACACATTAGATCTTCAAAGATCTTTTCCTCCCCCCCCCCCCCAGTCAAAGATGAATCTCTCAGTTCCTCCTCCTTTGGTTCAAAAAATGAAAGGAAACTGCCCAGAGGTACAATATCCACAATCTGTATCTACAGTATTTATTGTTGGGATTTTTCATTTTCTTATTAATCAGCCTCTTATTACTTCCCCTTCCTCCCCTAGAAAGCATCAGCTCTTGGGGCAGAGCTGTTCAGCTCCCTCATCTCAGTGTGCTGGGAAAGCCACATTCCATTTCCTACTGATGTTGCAACCTATTCATCACTCAACTCAGCAGTGAACTATCTTTTCTAGGAACAACCATTTGATTCAGGTGAAGTAAATGTTGAGGGCAAATGACAAATACACACTTTCCTTAAATAATATAATTTATACTGACCTTCGTGTGGAGTATCAACCACTCCTGGAATGCAGAAGCAATGCAGTAGCTGGAAAAATGGCAGTTGCCTTTCGTTCTCTGCCTCCTCATTCCCTTATACTATAATCATTCCTGTGTCCATCAAGCAACCTGAAATCCATTTCTTTCTTGTAACCTCAAAATGATTTCTGTGCTTCAAAAGGCCAGATCCTAAAATCCTTATGCAAGAGAGAGTTCCTAGTGACCAAGGGATGGAATTGTATATCCAAGTGTTTTAGATTGGGTACGCTGGCACTGACTAGAAGCAAAAAACATCCTGGATATTGTTCTATTTTGTGTTTGTGCACCTATTCCTCAGTTATATGGCCACTATAGACTGAACCCAGCACACTAAAGTCAGAAATAAAGCTCTAAATTCATTGAGGTTCTTGAGCTAATTCTTTCCTGTAAACATAAGCCCTTAGTCCAGAGATTGACAAATTTAGCCTCACATTAGAGTTGGTTGGGAGTTTTAAAATATCCTAATCCCAAGTTGCTTTTTTATCATTTATTGTTTTTTAATGAATCAAAACAAAGTGCTTTAGCATATATATAAACATATATAAGTCAATATTTTGAAAATGATTCAAAATTTCTGTGTGTGTTTTTAACTGCATTTTTTTTCTTTTTACCTTTTTGACTTTCTGATCTTTTCACTCATTTCTCCCATCCCCCACTCCCCCCAGCTCTGGCAACCACGAATCTCTTCTCTGTATCTATGAGCTCCTTCTATTGTTGTTATTTTTGTTTTTGTTTTAGATTCCAGACATGAAAGAAATAATACAGTGTTTGTCTTTCTCTGTCAGGCTTATTTCACAATGCACAATGTCCTTGAGTTCCATCCATGTTGTCACAAGGCAAGATTTCATTCTTGTGTACAGTTGTGTACAATTTCCATATCTATCATTTGATGGACACTTAAGTAAATAATGCTGCAACAAACATGAGGGTGCATAAACTTTCTCAGTTAGCATTTTCATTTTCTTCAGATAAATAACCCGGAAGTGGAATTGCTGGATCATATGGTAGTTCTATTCTTATTTTTTGAGGAATTTCCATGATGTTTTCCAATGTCGCTGCACCAATTACATTCCCACAACAATGCACAAGCGTTCCTTTTCCTCCACATCCTTGCCAACACTTGTTATTTCTTGTGGTGTTGGTAATAGCCTTTCTAACAGCAGTGAGGCAGTATCTCATTGTGGTTTTGATTTGCATTTCTCTCATGATTTTGATATCAATATCTCAATGATATTGAGCCTCTTTTCATGTATCTGTTGGCCATTTGTATATTTTCTTTGGGAAAATGTCTATTCAGAGCTTCTGCCCATTTTTAATTGGATTATTTGTTTGGCTATTGAGCTGTATGAGTTCTTTATATATTTTAGATATTAGCCCCTTATCAGATATATGATTTGTAAATATTTTTTCCCATTCAGTAGGTTGCCTTTTCATTTTGTTGATGGTCTCCTTTGCTGTGCAGAACTATTTTAGTGTCCTACTTACTCATTTTCACTTATGTTGCTTTTACTTTGGCTTCAGATTTAAAAAATCATCTCCAAGACTGATGTCAAGTTGCTTACTGCCTATGTTTTCTTTTAGAAATTTTATGGTTCAGGTCTTATGCTCAAGTCTTTAATCCATTTTGTCCATTTCTGTGTGTGAGGTAAGATATTGGTCAATTTTCATTTTTTAACATGTGGCTGTCCTGTTTTTCCAACACCGTATATTAAAGAGACTATCCTTTCTTGTTGTATATTTTTGGTTCCTTTGTCATATATTAATTGACTGTTTATGTATGGGTTTATTTCTGTAACCTCTATTCAGTTCCATTGATCTAGAACAATGCCTAGGAGTGAGCCCAGGCAGTTTTTAAAGCTCAGCAGGTGATTTTAGTGGCTTTCAAGTTTGAAAGATTGGTCAGAGGCTGTAGTTTTCAATTGTGACTGCCTAGAGATCATTTAAAAATTCTGACTAATCAAGGCACAATCTCTGAAAGTCAACAGGGAATCAGTGGTTTTTGAAGCTCCCAGATGATTCTAATGAGCAAATAAATTTGAGAACCACTTCTCTAGGCAAAACCCTTTATGAAAAATACAGAGAAACCTCATGATGATGCCCCTCAACTGCTGACTTTAGGAAAATGAAGTCTTTCCCTTGGACAAACCCCCCCCCCCNAATTCTTCCTTAATAGTTCTTTAAAAAAAATTTATTGAGGAGTAATTGAATATAACTATATATTTAAAGTACAACATGATGATTTGATACACATATGCATTGCCAAATTATTACCAAAATCAATATAATTAACACAAGCATCACCTCATATAGTTAACATAGCTCTTTTGTGTGGTAAGAATAGTTAAGATCTGTTCTCAGTAACTTTTAAGTATACAATATAATCACTGTGCTGTGCATTAGATTCTCAGAATTTGTTCTTATAACTGAAAAAATTTGTCCCCTTTGGCCTACATCACACTATTTCCTCCTTACTCCAGTACCAGTAAACTACCGTTCTCATCTCTATTTCTCTGTAAAATTGGCTTTTAATTTTTTCAAGATTCCACATATAAGCGATACCAGATATTGTTTTTGCCTTTTTCTGTCTGGCTTATTTTACTTAGCATAATGTCCTCCAGGCTCATCCACGTTGTCACAGATGGCAGGATATCACTCTTTATGGTTGAATAATATTCCATTTTACACACACACACACACACACACATTTTATTTATTCATTCACCTGTTAGTGAGCACTTAGATTGTTTCCATATCTTAGCTATTGTGAATAATGCTGCAATAAACATGGAAGTGCAGATATCTCTTTAAGACACTGATTACAGTTCCTTCAGATAAATAACAAGGAGTGGGATTGATGGATCATATGGTTGTTCAGTTTTTAGTTCTTTGAGAACAGTCGTACTGTTCTCCATAACAGTTGTACCAATTTACATTTCTACCAACAGGTATGAGGATTTCCTATTTTCCACAACCTTGCCAGCACCTGTTTATCTCTTGCCTTTTTGATAATAGACAACCTAACAGGTGTGAAATGATATTGTGGTTTTGATCCCCATCTCTCTGATAATTAGTGACGTTGAGTACCTTTCCATATACCTATTGGCCATTTGTATGTCTTCTTTACAGAAATATCTGTGCAGGTCCTTTGCCCATTTTAAAATTGGATCATTTTCTTTTTTGCTGTCAAGTTGTATGATTCTTATTTAACATTATCTACTCTCACTTTCTGAGGTGGATAACCCTCATCCAGGCTGCTCAACTTCTGTCTATGTCTCTGAAGTCTCTCTGGGCTTTCTTGGATTAATTATGGCAAACATGCAGAGACACAAAAACAAATACACATATAGCATATATATATGTGTGTGTATTATACACACACATACACACACACATATGGAAATGGTGTGGAAGATGGAGGGAAAGGGGATAATTATAAAAAGGGTTTTAATTAGGTATGTAATATTTTATTTTAAAAATCTGAAGCAAAATTTAATGAAATGTTAGCATTTGTTAAATCCAATGGTGGGTTTATGAGTGTTTATCATTTCTTCACATTTCTGTGTTTGAAATATTTTATTAAAATGTAAAGATCATCATAATAATGTTTTTAAAAAGCTGTTACAGCATTATACACAGAGAATATTATCCTACACACTAGTTACTAGATGAAAGAGGCAAATTTGCTATTCCAATCAATAGCTCTGGGATGTGTTTGTTTGGTTTTAGTGAAGAAAGTGGTCTGCACTGTCCACATGTGGCTATTTAAATTAAAATTAAGTAAAATTTGAAATTTAATTCTTCAGATACACTCGCTAGCTGCATTTCAAGTGCTCAGTAACCACATGTGGCTAGTGGCTACAATATTAAACAACACAGATTATAGAAAATTTTCTTCATTGCAGAAAATTCTATTTTTAATTTTTTTAATGTTTATTTATTTCTGAGAGGGAGAGAGAGAGACAGAGAGTGAGCACGGGAGAGGCAGAGAGAAATGGAGACCCAGAATCCAAATCAGGCTCCTGGCTCTGAGGTCTGAACCATGAGATCATGACCTGAGCTGAAGTCAGAGTCTTAACTGACTGAGCCACCTCATTGCAGAAAATCCTATTAGACAGTTCTGGTCTAGATAATAATATCTAATTATATGACAAGATACAAATGACTTTTCTGCAATTAACTTCCATCCTTTTTCCCTTCATATTTGAATTAACCAAAACAAACTATGATTTAGGATTCATGAGTGATGCAAGTAAATAAGTGGTAAATTTATTGTTTTTAAAATTCCTACAAAACAATTACTATTTTAAAAAATTACTCTACCAACATATACAAAACTGTACTTTCATGGGACTTTTATGTATAAGTATATATCTAATGGCTAACATGTAAAAAATTGACCACTGACAAATACTAGTCAGTGTCTAATATTAATTAATAGGAGGGATCAACTGATATTCCCAAAGTCAGGAAAAATGGACAATATACCTTCAAGTTTTTCAAATTACAAAGCAAAACAGGTTTGTTTTAACAGATAAAATAATACTAAAAACTATGTTTAAAAAAACCTGTTTTTTCTGTCTCACGTATGTGAAATACAGCCAGATCAACACTAAACCATGCTACACACCTAGAAAACTGATTTGAGGATTAATACAACCATCTGCACAACCTGAACCACAGAGTTCAGCAGGTTCATGGCATGGAGAGGTGAACTGGGGAGAGAGGAGACACGGAGGGCAGGGAGCTGTTTTTGCTTGCAGAGAGAAGAAAGAGACAGGGTGGGAGGAGAGCATGGGCAAAGCACTGCCCCAAAAAGCAGCTAGAAAGAAAGTGGGGGGGGGAGGTGGAAATATCCATAGGGACTGAACTAAAAAGGGAGAAAGGAGAAAGGAGAGGGTTTAAATTCTATTAAGACTCTATAAACAGGGGGAACACAGGGGCGCAAACTCCACAGCTCCAATACCTGAGGTGCTCTGGTGGAAAGGGCGAATTCCCAGGAAAAGAGTGGGTCCAGGAGGTCCTCAGGCCACGTGAGATTTTCCAAAATCCCACTAATGCTGCTGCTACACAATGGCGTGAAATTTTTCTGGGGCAGGCTGGCACCCAGCTGCAAGTCTTTGGACATAGGGAGCAGCAAGGTTTTGCTAGCGTCCAGGGTGCTGCCAGGACCCGGGTATTGCTCGGTGAGACCCTCCCCCATATGATCTGAGCGGGACAAAGTCTCAGTCCCTCAGAATTGAGGAGTCTGGAAATACAGCCACATCTCAGATAAATCTCAGGAGCAACGTGCCACCTGACAACCTGATGGCATGGTTACAGACAGTGCAAAAGCTGGGAGTGGACTGAAACTGAAGACAAAGGATGGGTACATGATTCCTGGTTGGGAGAGCACAGAGTTCTGATACTAAACTGGGTACCTGGGTGATGCCATTTTCACCGCACTCATGCATGCACATATACATCTACAAGCACCATAACAATCCACCCCAGTAAGGTAAGCAACAACATCTAATGGAGAATGGAGCCATTACACTAAGCCCCGCCCAACTGAGCCAACCTCATTCTTCAGGAACACCACAAATCTCTCCCTCTGCTCAGTTTAAAGGCTATAAAGTGCTTCATAATTTGATTTCCAGGGGAAAACAACGTAATATCAATAGTATCTCAGTCTGTTCGCAGGCCCATTTATTCAGTTTTCTTTTTTGTTTTTTATTCTTTCTTTTCATTTCTTTTACTTGAATACAAAAAGATAATAAAATTCATTTTTATTTTCAATTTTTATTAAAAATATTTTCCTTTATTTTCTCTTTTCAACTAAATGTTTTACTTTTTAGAAATTTTCAAATTCTATTTTACTTCCATCGTTTCAAGTTATTCTATTTCATTTTCTGAAATTTTCAAACTCTATTTTTGTTTGTGTTTTGTTTTTGTTTTGTTTCTTTTTTTCCCCTTTTCTTTTCTTTTCCCCTTTTTTCTCTAATCAATCCAGCTCTTTTCAATAATCAGAACAAAACACACCTAGGACTCACCATCAATTATTTGATTTTGTGTGTGTGTGTGTGTGTGTGTGTGTTGTTTTTAATTCTTTAATTTTAATTTTTCCCCTTTTTCCTCTAATCAATCAAGCTCCTTTCAATAACAAGATCAAAACGCAGGTAGGATCTAACATCATTTATTTGATTTTGTGTATGTGGATGTGTTGTTGTTAACTTTTTAATTTTTACCCATTTTTCTCTAATCAATCAAGCTCCTTTCATTTTTTTAAAATGTTTTATTTATTTCTAGGAGAGAGAGAGAGAGAGAGAGACAGCGTGAGCAGGGGAGGGTCAGAGAGAGAGAGGGAGTCACAGACTCTGAGACAGGCTCCAGGCTCTGAACTGGCTGTCAACACAGAGCCTGACGCGGGGCTCGAACCCACGAACCGCAAGATCATGACCTAAGTGAAAGTCGGATGCTTAACCGACTAAGCCACCCAGGCACCCCACATTTCATTTTTTTAAACGTTTATTTATTTTTAAGAGACCGAGAGAGGCAATGTGATCAGGGGAGGGGCAGAGTGAGAGAGGGAGACACAGAGTCCAGAGCAGGCTCCAGGCTCTGAGCTGTCAGCACAGAACCCAACGTGGGGCTTGAACTCATGAACCGTGAGATCATGACCTGAGCCAAAGTCAGATGCTTAACTGACTGAGCCACCCAGGCACCCCAATCAAGCTCCTTTCAATAACCAAACCAAAGCACACCTAGGATCTAGCATCATTTATTTGATTTTTCTTTTATATGTTGTTTTCACTTTTTTAATTTAAAAAATTTTTACCTTATTAATTCCTTTTCTTCCTCCAAAATAATGAAATGAAGGAATCCCCCCCCCCAAAAAAAGAGCAAGAAGAAACATCAGCCAGGAACTTAACCAACACAGATACAAGCATGATGTTTGAACCAGAATATAGAATCATGATTATAAGAATACTAGCTGGGGTTGAAAATAGATTAGAATCCCTCTCTACAGAGATAAAAGAAATTAAAGCTAGTCAGGATGAAATAAAAAAATTGCTATAACTGAGCTGCAATCTCGAATGGATGCCAAGGTGGCAAGGATGGATGAGGCAGAGCAGAGAATCAGCAATATACAGGACAAAGTTATGGAGAATAATGAAGTAGAAAAAAGGAGGGAGAATAAAGCAAAATAGCACAATTTAAGAATAAGAGAAATCAGTGAGCCATTAAAAAGAAACAACATCAGAATCATAGGGGTTCTAGAAGATGAAGAGAGAGAAATAGCGGTAGAAAGGGTATGTGAGTAAGTCATAGCAGAAAACATTCCTAACCTGGGGAAACACACAGACATCAAAATCCAGGAAGCACACAGGACTCCCACAAGATTCGACAAAAACCGAGGCATATCATAGTCAAATTTACAAAGTACTCAGGCAAGGAAAAAATCATGAAAGCAGCAAGGGAAAAAAAAATCCTTAACCTACAAAGGAAGACAGATCAGGTTTGCAGCAGACCTATCCACAGAAACGTGGCAGGCCAGAAAAGAGTGGCAGGATATACTCAACGTGATGAATTGGAAAAATATGCAGCCAAGAATTCTTTATCCAGCAAGGCTGTCATTTAAAACAGAAGGAGAAATCTGGGGCGCCTGGGTGGCTTAGTCGGTTAAGCGTCCGACTTTCGCTTAGGTCATGATCTCGCGGTTCGTGGGTTCGAGCCCCGCGTCGGGCTCTGTGCTGACTGCTGGCTCAGAGCCTGGAGCCTGTTTCAGTCTGTGACTCCCTCTCTCTCTGACCCTCCCCTGCTCACGCTGTCTCTCTCTCTCTCAAAAAGTAAATCAAACATTAAAAAAAAAATCTTTAAAATAGAAGGAGAAATTAAAAGTTTCCCAGACAAACAAAAATTAAAAGAATTTGTGACTACTAAACCAGCCCTGCAAGAAATTTTAAGGGGACTCTCTAAAGGGAGAAAAGAAAAAAAGCGCCTCAAAAACAAAAGCAATGAAGAGCAGAAAGGACCAGAAAACACAACCAGAAACTCCAACTCTACAAGAAACATAATGGCAATAAACTAATATCTTTCAGTACTCACTCTAAATGTCAATGGACCTAATGCTCCAATCAAAAGACATAGGGTAACAGAATGGATAAGAAAACAAGATCCATCTATATGCTGTTTACAAGAGACCCACTTTAGACCCAAAGACACCTTCAGATTGAAAGTAAAGGGATGGAGAACCATCTATCATGCTAATGGCCACCAAAAGAAAGCCAGAGTAGCCATACTTATATCAGACAATCTAGACTTAAAAGTAAAAACTGTAACAAGAGATGAAGAAGGGCAGAATTATATCATAATTCAGGGGTCTAACCGCCAAGAAGACATAACAATTGTAACATATCCACCAAGAAGATATAGCAATTGTAAACATTTTTGCTCCAAATGTGGTATCACCCAAATATATGAATCAATCAATTACAAATATAAATAAACTCACTGATAATAATACTATAATAGTAGGGGACTTCAACATGCCACTTACAACAATGGACATATCACCTAAACAGAAAACAAACTATGGCTCTGAATGATACACTGGACCAGATGTACTTAACAGATATATTCAGAACATTTCAATCTTTTTAAAAAATTTTTTTAATGTTTTATTTATTTCTGAGAGAAAGAGAGAGAGAGAGAGAGAGAGAGAGAGAGACAGTGTGAGCAGGGTAGGGTCAGAGAGAGAGGGAGACACAGAATCTGAAACAGGCTCCAGGCTCTGAGCTGGCTGTCACACAGAGCCCGACACGGGACTCGAACCCATGAACTGTGAGATCATGACCTGAGCTGAAGTCGGACGCTTAACTGACAGAGCCACCCAGGCGCCCTGGAGAACATTTCATCCTAAAGCAGCAGAAGATACATTCTTCTCCAGTGCACATGGAACTTTCTCCATAACAGACTACATACTAGGACACAAATCAACCCTTAACAAGTATAAAAAGCTTGAGATGATACCGTGCATATTTTCAGACCACAAGGCTATGAAACTCAAAATCAACCATATGAAAAAAAATTGTAAAGATAACAAATACTTGGAGACTAAAAACATCCTACTAAAGAATGAATGGGCTAACCAAGAAGTTAAGGAAGAAATTAAAAAGTACATGGAAGCCAATGAAAATGATAACACCACAAACCAAAATCTCTGAGATGCAGCAAAGACTGTCATAAGAGGGAAGTGTATAGCAATCCAGGCTTCCTTCCTAAAGAAGGAAGAAAGGTCCCAAATACACAAACTAACCTTACACCCCAAAGAGCTGGAAAAAGAATAGCAAATAATAAAACCGGCAGAAGATAGGAAATAATAAAGATTAGAACAGAAATCAATATTATTGAAATGAAAACAAATAAACAACACCAGTAGAACAGATCAATGAAACCAGATGCTGGTTCTTTGAAAGAATTAATAAAATTGATAAACCACTAGCCAGTTTGATCAAAAAGAAAAAGGAAAGGACCCAAAACAATAAAATCAAGAATGAAAGAGATCAACACAGCAGAAATACAAACAATAATAAGAGAATATTATGAGCAATTATACGCCAATAAAATGGGCAATCTGGAAGAAATGGAGAAATTCCTCGAAACATATAAACTACAAAAACTGAAACAGGAAGAAATAGAAAATTTGAACAGACCCATAATCAGTAAAGAAATTGAATTAGTAATCAAAGTCTCCCAAAACACAAGTGTCCATGGACAGATGGCTTTCAAGGGGAATTCTACCAAACATTTAAGGAAGCGTTAACGCCTATTCTCTTGAAACTGTCCCATAAAATTGAAATGGAAGGAAAACTTCCAAACTGTTTCTATGAAGCCAGCCTTACCTTGATTCCAAAACTAGACAGACCCCACTAAAAAAGAGAACTATAGACTAATCTCCCTGATGAACATGGATGCAAAAATCCTCAACAAGATATTAGCCACCAGATCCAACAATACATCCAAAAATGTATTCACCATGACCAAGTGGGATTTATATCTGGGATGCAGGGCTGGTACGATATCCACAAAACAATCAATGTGATTCATCACATCAATAAAAGAAAGGACAAGAACCACATGATCCTCTCAATAGATGCAGAGAAAGCATTTGACAAAATACAGTATCTTTTCTTGATAAAAACCCTTAAGAAAGTAGGGACAGAAGGATCATACCTCAAGATCATAAAAGCCATATATGAAAGACCCAATGCTAATATCATCCTCAGTGGGGAAAAACAGAGAGCTTTCCCTCAAGGTCAGGAACAGAATAGAGATATACACTCTCACCACTGTTATTAAACATAGTATTGGAAGTCTTAGTCTGAGTAATCAGACAACACAAAGAAATAAAAAGCATCCAAATCAGCCAGGAGGTGGTCAAACTTTCACTCTTTGCAGATGACATGATACTCTCCCTGGAAAACCCAAAAGATTCCACAAAAAACTTCTAGAACTGGTCCAGGAGTTCAGCAAAGTGGCAGGATATAAAATCAATGCACAGAAATCGGTTGCATTCTTATACACCAACAATGAAGTAACAGAAAGAGAAACCAAGGAATCGATCCCATTTACAATTGCACCAAAACCCATAAAATACCTAGTAATAAACTATGTATAGTTTTCTATACACTGAAAACTATAGAAAGCTGATGAAGAAAATTGAAGATGACACAAAAAACTGGAAAAATATTCCATGCTCCTGGATAGGAACAACAAATATGGTTAAATGTCAATACTACCCAAAGCTATCTACATATTCAATGTAATATGTATCAAAATAACAGCAGCATTCTTCACAGAGCTAGAACAAACAATCCTCAAATTTGTATGAAACCAGAAAAGACCCCCAATAGCCAAAGCAATCTAGAAAAAGAAAACCAAAGCAGGAGGCATCACAATCTCAGACTTCAAGCTGTATTACAAAGCTGTAATCATCAAGACATTATGGTACTGGCACAAGAACAGACACTCAGATCAATGGAACAGTATACAGAACCCCAAAATGGACCTGCAAATGTATGGCCAACTAATCTTTGACAAAGCAGTAAAGAATATTCAATGGAATAGTCTCTTCAGCAAGTGGTGCTGGGAAAACTTGTCAGTGACATACAGAAAAACGAACCCGGATAACTTTCTTACACCATACACAAAAATAAACTCAAAATGGATGAAAGACCTAAATGTAAGACAGGAACCCATCAAAATCCTCAAGGAAAAAGCAGGCAAGAAACTCTTTGACCTTGGCCGCAGCAACTTCTTACTCAACACATCTCCAGAGGCAAGGGAAACAAAAGCAAAAATGAACTATTGGGACCTCATCAAAATAAAAACTTCTGCACAGTGAAGGAAACAATCAGCAAAACTAAAAGGCAACCAAGGGAATGGGAGGAGATATTTGCAAACGACATATCAGATAAAGGGTTGGTATCCAAAATCTATAAAGAATTGATCAAACTCAACACCCAGGAAACAAATAATCCAGTGAAGAAATGAGCTAAAGACATGAACAGACACTTCTCCAAAGATGTTCAGATGGCCAACATACACATGAAACATTGCTCAACATCACTCATCATCAGGGTAATACAAATCAAAACCACAATGAGATACCTATCAGAAGAGCTAAAATCAACAACTAAGGCAACAACAGATGCTGACGAGGATGCGGAGAAAGAGGAACACTTTTGCACTGCTGGTGGGAAAACTGGTACAGCCACTCTGGAAAACAGTATGGAAGTTCCTCAAAAAATTAAAGATAGAACTACCCTACGACCCAGCAATTGAACTACTAGATATTTATCCAAGGGATACACTGTGCTATTTCAAAGGGACACATGCACCCCAATGTTTACAGCAGCACAATTAACAATAGCCAAGTATGGAAAGAGCCCAAATGTCCATCGACAGATGAATGGATAAAGAAGATGTGGCATATGTGGTGTATATCTTACCATTTGCAAGAACATGGATGAAAGTAGAAGGTATCATGCTAAGCGAAATTAGTCAGTCAGAGAAAGACAAATGACTTCACTTATATGAGGACTTTAAGGTACAATACAGATGAACATAAAAGAAGGGAAGCAAAAATAATATAAAAACAGGGAAGGGGACAAAAAACATAAGAGACAAATATGGAGAACAAACAGGGTTACTAGAGGGGTTGTCGGAGGGGGGATGGGCTAAATGGTAAGGGGCATTAAGGAACCTACTCTTGAAATCATTGTTGCGCTATATGGTAACTAACTTGGATGCAAATAAAAAAAATATATCAATAAAAAAAAAAGAAAGAAAAAGCCTAATCATCACCCTCCCCTCAACTCTACACTTGTGACCTCTTCTAACAGGATAGAAGTATTCATCCATACCTTCCTCCTTGCTCATGCAAACATATCAAAGCANAGAACCCCAAAATGGACCCGCAAATGTATGGCCAACTAATCTTTGACAAAGCAGTAAAGAATATTCAATGGAATAGTCTCTTCAGCAAGTGGTGCTGGGAAAACTTGTCAGTGACATACAGAAAAACGAACCCGGATAACTTTCTTACACCATACACAAAAATAAACTCAAAATGGATGAAAGACCTAAATGTAAGACAGGAACCCATCAAAATCCTCAAGGAAAAAGCAGGCAAGAAACTCTTTGACCTTGGCCGCAGCAACTTCTTACTCAACACATCTCCAGAGGCAAGGGAAACAAAAGCAAAAATGAACTATTGGGACCTCATCAAAATAAAAACTTCTGCACAGTGAAGGAAACAATCAGCAAAACTAAAAGGCAACCAAGGGAATGGGAGGAGATATTTGCAAACGACATATCAGATAAAGGGTTGGTATCCAAAATCTATAAAGAATTGATCAAACTCAACACCCAGGAAACAAATAATCCAGTGAAGAAATGAGCTAAAGACATGAACAGACACTTCTCCAAAGATGTTCAGATGGCCAACATACACATGAAACATTGCTCAACATCACTCATCATCAGGGTAATACAAATCAAAACCACAATGAGATACCTATCAGAAGAGCTAAAATCAACAACTAAGGCAACAACAGATGCTGACGAGGATGCGGAGAAAGAGGAACACTTTTGCACTGCTGGTGGGAAAACTGGTACAGCCACTCTGGAAAACAGTATGGAAGTTCCTCAAAAAATTAAAGATAGAACTACCCTACGACCCAGCAATTGAACTACTAGATATTTATCCAAGGGATACACTGTGCTATTTCAAAGGGACACATGCACCCCAATGTTTACAGCAGCACAATTAACAATAGCCAAGTATGGAAAGAGCCCAAATGTCCATCGACAGATGAATGGATAAAGAAGATGTGGCATATGTGGTGTATATCTTACCATTTGCAAGAACATGGATGAAAGTAGAAGGTATCATGCTAAGCGAAATTAGTCAGTCAGAGAAAGACAAATGACTTCACTTATATGAGGACTTTAAGGTACAATACAGATGAACATAAAAGAAGGGAAGCAAAAATAATATAAAAACAGGGAAGGGGACAAAAAACATAAGAGACAAATATGGAGAACAAACAGGGTTACTAGAGGGGTTGTCGGAGGGGGGATGGGCTAAATGGTAAGGGGCATTAAGGAACCTACTCTTGAAATCATTGTTGCGCTATATGGTAACTAACTTGGATGCAAATAAAAAAAATATATCAATAAAAAAAAAAGAAAGAAAAAGCCTAATCATCACCCTCCCCTCAACTCTACACTTGTGACCTCTTCTAACAGGATAGAAGTATTCATCCATACCTTCCTCCTTGCTCATGCAAACATATCAAAGCAACAATATAGAGGATGTTTTTGTTTTTGCCAAAGAGAACGATATTTTACATTTTACTTTGTAAGTTTCTTTTTTTTCCATTTAGCAATATGTCATGGACATCTCCATACATCTATAGATATTTGTATAACTCATTTCCCCTGATCTCTTTCTACATATACACAAATAGATGCATATATCCATATATATATGTATGTATGCATTATGTATGTATGTGTATGTGAGTACAGATATGTGCAAAATGGGCTGTCATTCATTCTCAGCAGGGGCAGGCAGCTAGTCACATTTTCTCACTTTTTTCTTGTTAACTTGTTTCTATAAAGCCCTCTCCTCCCTCTGAGTCCTCCACATTCACTGCAATTCCAGCTAATCCATGTTAACATCACCCGGTATTCTTCCGCACTTTTCCTACGCTCATAAAACACATTAAAAATATTTATATATTTTATGTCATTGTCATTTTGTTTCTAGTTTGGGCCCACTATATATTCACTGATACAAATATTCTTATATCTTCATTTTTCCATAGTTGTGTTTTTGTTTCTAGGGGTAGCATCTCAGAATAAAGCCTGCATTAATGGGTATGTGTATTTTTGGTTTGGGAAAGCAGTCTGAAGAAGTATATTAAAACTATTTCCTATTTCTGCCAGCAATATGTGAGTGCCCCTTTCTCACACTTATTCAACAGCAAAATATTATTTTTCCTTAAAGTTTTTCCCACCTGATGGATAAAAAGTGATATCTCATTACCAACGGAATGGGAAAAGATAGTTGCAAATGACATATCAGATAAAGGGTTAATATCCAGAATCTATAAGGAACTCACCAAACTATACGCCTGAAAAACAAACAACCCAGTGAAGAAATGGGCAGAAGATATGAACAGACACTTCTCCAAAGAGGACATCCAGATGGCCAAGAGACACACGAAACGATGCTCAGCATCCCTCCTTATGCATAATGAGAGCTGGGGTCCACTTTGTTTTCTTCCAGAGGGATCCCATTTATTAAACAGTCCATTCTTTTTGCCACTGAATTGAATCCTGCTTTTCTTATATTAAATTCTCATATTCCCTGAGATCTCGTTCTTTTCTTTATAATCTATTTTGTTCCACTGATATGTCTATTCCCATGCCAATGTCATATGAATTTAACTACAATGGTGTTATAGCAGATGCTTGTATCTCAAGCAAATCTTCATTCTTTTTCATACTTTTCTTAGCTCTTCTTGGATATTTTTTCTTCTATATAAATTTTATGCCCATTTTATACTAAATAAAACAAAAGCATACAAACAAGCAAACAAACCACTATGGAGATTCTAAATGCATGCTAATTTGGAGAGAATTTACTTTTTAATAAAACTAAGCTATCTCGGGGCGCCTGGGTGGCTTAGTCGGTTAAGCGTCCGACTTTCCGACTTTCGCTTAGGTCATGATCTCGCGGTTTGTGGGTTCGAGCCCCGCGTCGGGCTCTGTGCTGACTGCCAGCTCGGAGCCTGGAGCCTGTTTCAGTCTGTGACTTCCTCTCTCTCTGACCCTCCCCTGCTCACGCTGTCTCTCTCTCCTAGAAATAAATAAAACATTTAAAAAAAAAAACAAAAAAAAAACTAAGCTATCTCATTCAAGAGCATGCTCTATTTGCTTAGATCTTGATTTAGACTTCCTCCTCCCCTCCATAAAGTCCTATACTTTACTTATTTTTCATAAAGTCCTGTTGCTGTGGTCAAATTAATTCTCATATTAGGAAAACTGGTCATTGCCAGCCCCAATGTTGAAGGTAGAAGAGTGGGCATCACTGTTAAAGTTGCAGAAGACAACCTGGTCCTCATTGTAGCCCAAGATGCCCTTAGAGGTCCCTCCAATAGCTGCTTCACCACTTTCTTGATGTCATATTTGACAGCTTTTTCTAGATGGTAGGTCAGACCCACATCTAACATAAAGACCATGCCAGTAAGCTTCCCATTCAACACAGGAATGACCTTGTCCACAGCCTTGGCAACACCTGGAGAAATAGGAATGATATGCTGGGTAGCCACTCAGCCATCATGCCACAGTTTCCCAGACTTCCCATCTGCAGTCTTCTGAGTGGGAGTGATAGCATGGACTGTGCTCATGAGATCCTCTACAATGCTGAAACTGTTATGACTGACCTTANTTGATGATTCCGGAAGCACTGCTGACAATCTTGAGTTGTCATAATTATGGTTCATGCTCATCATTAACAGAAGGGGAAGAAATTATTACCTTTTTGGCTCTGCCCTTCATGTAAGTCACAGTGTTCTCAAGGTAAAGAAGGCACCAGGAGACTCTACAACATATTCAGCACTGGGATCTCACACCTGGAAGATGGACATGGGCTTTTTCCTTGATAATAAGTTTCTTATTCACAGCCTTGATTGTGCTATTGAGCTAGTCATGGGTGGAATTATACTGGATGAAGTTGAGATCAACAAAGGGGTCATTGTTGGCAACAATATCCATTTTGCCAGATTTGAAAACATCCTGGAAACCAGGCATGCAATATAGACAAATCCATTCACTCCAACCTTCACTATTGTATCTTAGGGATTGTGCAGCTGTCTGTCCAACAGGGAGGAGTAGAGAGTCTAAATTTCTTTTACTAGTACTTTATTTTAAATGTTTTATTTATGGGGCACCTGGGTAGCTCAGTCGGTTAAGGATCTGACTTTGGCTCAGGTCATGATCTCACAGTTCGTGGGTTTGAGCCCCATGGACTCTGTGCTGACAGCTCAGAGCCTGGAACCTGCTTCAGATTCTGTGTCTCCCTCTCTCTGCTCCTCCCCCCACTCCAGCGCCTGCACTCTCTCTCTTAAAAGTAAACATTAAAAATTAAAAAAAAATTCAGTAAATGAGACTGATTTTTCATTTTTGTGTATTATATTTAAGGTCTGGTTTTAATATTAATTTTATGTTGAATTCATTAAGTGAATTGTAGAGCTTCCATATTCCACCTTACCCCACAACCCCATGGTATAGAATTTTGCTAATTCAAAGTATACTTCATAGACTAGCAGGATGAATATCAACTGGATATCAAGCTCACTTCCTAGAACTTGTTAGAAAAGCAAAATTTCAGGCCCTAGCCCAGACCTAACGGAATTAGGATATGCAACACAAACAAGATCCCAGGGTGAACTGTATGCATGGTAAGATTACAGAAGCTCTGATCTAGAATAGTTGAAACAGGGATGAAATGATCTTTTCCTTAAAGTGTCATACAGAATTCAGATATGAAGCCAACCAGTCATATTAACTTTTTATACTTAATTTAATCTATGCTAATTGGTATATTCAAGGTTTCTACTTCTTAGGTAAATTTTGGTATTTTATATTTTATTAATAAATCATCTGTATCCCCTGAGCTTTACAACTTTGTTGCATAGAATTGCATTCTTATATTATTTGATTACTATTTCAATATCTTCCATCACTTGATGTCTAGTTCTCTCATCTTATGTATTTTTGTTTTCATTTTGTTTCTTTTTATCAAACTTACAAAAGCTGTATCTATTTTCTTGTTCTTTTCAGAGAACTAGCCTTTGGCTTCAATTAATAATCCTTCAGTTAAAACCTGGCAGGGGAGGAGGCCCTACAACATGAACCATTACTATGGATGAGTTCAGCTTTGCTATTAGCATTGAAATCATGTATACATGCAAATCTGAACTTCCAGGGACCAAAGCATGAGAATGCAGGATTAATATCTATCTTTAGTTGATGAATCACAGTCTGAATAGGGATATACCTCCACTAAAATTGCCTTTCTGCATACCTGATCATATTCTAAATGTCATGTATGGTCTCCCTGGTATAGTTCACTAAACAACATTTTGAGCATTTGTGTTTTGCTTTAAGGTCTATAATGCCTTTCATACCCTTTATCTCATTTGAGATCTATGTTTAAAAGGGTCTAATAGATAATCTTGATTAAGGGGAATACAGTCCTAACCTGATTTTCATATACTGAGAACAGCTGCGGCCCTCAGAATGTTGTTTCTCCAAAGGGCTAAACAAATCCCACAGATGAGTGTATATTTTGGGCAGAGCTAATAAGAAAGCAAGTATTCCCGCAGATAAGGAAAAAGCATGAGTTGAAATTTAGCCATGAACAGATAAAAGTGGCAAATTTCAGATATTCATCTTAAACCAGACAATTATGTGAAATGCATTAGCTTTTCTTCTCCTTCAATTAAGGAGTCAAGGTTTTGTTTGCCCTTTTAAAAACTATGAAAAAACTCATTACGCACTTTCACTTCTTACCTTTGCAAATATTCTAATCAGATAAGGATTTCAAAAGCTAGATGACTGTAAGGCTTTTGCACTCAAATTGACCCAACTTGAGGATAATAGCTGCAAAAGTATAAAGTGTAGTTTATTGAATTTGGGATTTTCGGTTCATTGACAGACCAGTCTTATGTTGATCATTATGGAGGAGTTATTACAAAGATACTGCTGAAGCCCTTCACAAAATTAATTTTAGTCTTGTACCGCTGACCAGAGATTTCCGATCTATAATAATCTTTTTATAAGCATTCACATAAGCAAATACTTGAATAGTCTTTCTTTTGTGGTGTATTTAGGTCTCCTTTAAGCATCTAGAGTAGAAACCATCTTAACCTCACATTCCTGGCAGTACTATGCTTAGGATATTTTTAAATTGAATAAGTAGTGCTGAGTATTGAAAAAGAGAAAATAATCCTCCATCCTTCCTACCTCAGAGAATTGATCAATTCACCTACTTGATAGTATGTTTCCCCTCTAAGCAAAATGTTCCCATCCTAAATTCCAGGATAGAAAGTGCATAAAAGAGAGATAAAATGGTAGAAGTAATGACTTGATGTCCATTGTATTTTAGTGTTGGACATAAAATACTAAAGGACAAACCTTTTGACATTGAAATCTTATTTGGGGAGAATGTTCATTATGAAGTATATGGAAAAAGTAAAATAATCCATTAAGACCTTCAGTTATTCTTCCAATTTTTTTTTTCTTCTGGGAGTGTAAACTTAAATCCAAAACATCCTGTAATATAGTTCATTTCTCCACTGACCTAAAGGCCTAGAAAGATAAGATACACTGATATTACATGATTGTTCTATTTTTTAAAATGTTGGTACAAAGTGTTCCCTTGAAATCTTTTGTTTCAGACAATGGCACTCAGAAATTCACCCCCCCCACCCCCCATTTAAGGATTCAACTCCTTGGCTATGTACTTGCCATGGTCCCCAAGCCCTCTCAGTCTAGTGGAGGGGTGGGAGACAAACCATGAGAGTGAATTTTAAAAGAAAAATATGGATATCTAAATGGGTATGCCCTGGTTATTCTGGGGGAACTTGCTGCAAAAGTGAATGTAATTCAGGTGCAGGATACTACACCCAAACAATCTCTAAGGGGAGGCAGAGGACAAACCAGATAAAACAAAGGAAAGGGGAACAAGGCAGAAGAGAGGATGGGAAGAGACTAGGAGAAAACAAGAATGCAGGTAACACACAAGTTCTGTGTTACTAGAAAGATTTTACTGATGGAATGAAGATATGGAGGATCTTGTTAAAATCACCTTTTGACTTACATTAATGCATTAATTCCTAAAGAAACACTGAGGGGGTGTTATTTTTGAGATGAGGGAGAGGTACAAAGAGATTAAGTGTTTTATGTCAGTCCACAAGTCCAGGAAGTGGCAGAGCCAGGATTAGAACCCAAGAACTAAGCCCATACTCTTAACCTCGACACCACTTGGCAACTATATGGAGGATGGGTTTTAAAGTGAGAAGACTGGAGGAAAAGATGATCTGTTTGGTAGCTACAAGGCCTCAATTAAAGCATATGCGCGCGCGCGCACACACACACACACACACACACACACACGATAATGACCAGGACTATATAGACTCTACACTAAGGCTCCCCGGGTTAAACTAAAATTTCAGTTTTACCAACTTACCAGCAATATGATGATGTGCCTCAGTTTCAGTACCTGTAAACTAGGAATAGCAACATTATCCAGCTGACAGGATTCTTTGAGGATTAAATGAGATCCTACACAGAAGTACACTTTGCCTAGTGGCTAGGAGTCAGTGCTCAACGTTTGCCCCTATTAGAAAGTTACAAATTGAAGAGACAGGAATGGACCTGTTTTACTAAGTAGGTACAATTAGCAGGGTTTGGGGATTTGGGCCCAGGGGGAGGGGGATATGGAAAGGGAGACAGAGGGGAGTTTTTATTGCTGGCTAGATTACTAGCTAGCTTGGAAGGCCACCAACAATGAATAAGATGGCTTATGGGAAACAGAGAGGACTTCCTTTCCTTTTGAACATTTTAACGTGTTAATGGAATATCTATGCACAAATGCCCAGTTTAAATGGTTGAACAGGAGTATGAAGCTTAGGGAAGTAATCTAGGGCAGTCATTAACAATCAGATGACAAGGGAAGTGTTAGAACACTGGGCCAAGAATATCATTCTGAAAAATATGCACATTTATTTCGGGTTAATATATAAAATATATTTAAATGACATGAAAATATAGAAAATGTCAGTTTTAGCAGTGTGGGAATGAAGAATGACTTACGACAAATATAGTATATTCAGATTATTCAGAAAAATTAGGGTACTAATAGCACATTCTGATCTCAAATCATATATATCAAATAAAGACAAGTGTCTTCTACGCATTCAGTTTTGAGTCAACTAGATTTTACTAAGTTATGCTCGGGAAAAACAAAATAAATTTAACATCAACAAATAATGTTAAGTTTTTTGAAAGGTTATTTTCTGTAACCACTTTGTTTAAAGCATAATAAAAAGGCACTTAAGGGGCGCCTGGGTGGCTTAGTCGGTTAAGCATCTGACTTTTGCTTAGGTCATGATCTCGCGGTTCGTGGGTTCGAGCCCCACGTCGGGCTCTGTGCTGACTGCCAGCTCAGAGCCTGGAGCCTGTTTCAGAGTCTGTGACTCCCTCTCTCTCTGACCCTCCCCTGCTCACGCTGTCTCTCTCTCCTAGAAATAAATAAAACATTAAAAAAAAATAAAATAAAAAGGCACTTAATCTCAAGACTGTCCCAATCTTTATTCCCAGTAAAAATAAATACATGTTAATGATCTGATGTCAGGATGTCAACTGGTCAAATTTCTTTTTTAAAGGTATTTCCCCCTAATATCCAGGGTTTCACTGATACAATAAAAAAGCTAACGTAAGTCTGCTCTATCCATTTAGTAGTTTCAAGTAATTTTACTTGTCCCATTACTTGTGGAATCAAGCCTTCTTTAAAAACTAAATACGAGACTGGAATTTAAGTTTATCATTAGTCAAAATATCACAAAAGCCATGAACAGCCACCAAATCCAGCAATTCTAGCACAGAACACCTGTGATACATCTAGGAACCTGCAAACTTCCTATTTTGTCCTTCACAGGCACGTAGCTGCTAATGCAGTTATTCTGGCATTTCAAATATGGAAAGATGAAATATTTTGAGTATCACTTGAGGGAGGGAGGGGGTAATAATAGGGTATGAGCATTTCTCTTCCATGTTGTTGGCATTTTTGGCAGCACAGTATTTTTTTAGCTTGTGGACTTGTGTTCCCCTCATAAGTGAACATTTCATGTTCCTGCTCCCGCATCACTCCACCCCAATACCAGCAGCATGCTCCAATCGCTGTGACATAATGGCCACAAATACCCCATAGGGTAGCAATGTTGCCCTGGGTTGAACACTACTATTGTAAAAGGTTGGCTCAGTTGATTAAAATGCTGCTTTTAGCAGTTTGGATGTCTTTGTTGCAATACCAAATACTGAGAACACAACAAATGCTTATTTAAGAAAATCAATCTCCAATACTATGACAGGGAGTAGAGGGGATTCAGAGAATCCTAAAAGGTCAGAGAACTCTTAGAACTCTAGTCCAACCATCCCTAGTTTACAGATGGGAAAAATGTACAAAAGAAGTTAAGCAACAGACCATGGCTAGGAAATGGCTAAGCCAGAATTAAAACCCTAAATTCTAGTCCAGTACTTCTTCCATGACACCATGCCCCCAACTCACACAACCCACACTTGGAGCTTTTAAGCTCAGCAGCTTCAATTATGTCCAAAGGAACAAAATTCCTTTAAACTTTCACACATGAAGACAACCCCTCCCCCCTCCAAGCCCACCCAAAGTCACTCAGATTCAATGGGGTCTAAGGATTCATTTAATAATGCTTTGAGATCTCTATTCCTGGTTTAATGATTCACCTTCAAATTAAAACTTGGCATTTTTATTGATCAATCCAACCAAGTAAGAATTTTACAAATGTAAAATATATACCAGTTCCTACATTAGTGTATCCTGAGGAAGTGATGAATAGCTCCTGCTGCCATTTTATAAAGGTAGGAACTTAATAATTCAAATTCAAATTTTGTCAGCGTATAATAAATATATTGGTGTAGTTTTTAAACAGTAAGTTGTAGACAACTGGCACCATGAAAAAGCAGCATATTTAAGTGTAAGATGATCTTCCCCATAAATATTAGGAAAAAAGGAAATCTTCACTACAATGATAAACAAGTAAAATATCCAACAAATACATACTAATTTCTCATGACCTCAAAATCGGGGGTGGTGGGGAGGGGCACATATTTCATGCAGGATACTCTAAATATTAACAATGAATACTACATACTCATATTGCTTATACATAATGATGTAATTTCACTACTTTTAGTAAATTGTTTGGCACTTTTTGTCTCATATTTACACCTAAATTTACACTATTATTTATAAGCCCCATTTGTCACACCTGCTTATTTTCTTTTTAGAATGGTAAAGGTATAGTAAAGAAACCAAGTATCTGCTCATAAACATAAAAACTTGACATTTTCTTTTTGTTACACTTAGCTACTGTTTTAAAGACTGGAATCCTGGATGGCCAGTTCCCTTTGGAAGATCTAACCACTGAATCTAGTTTGCTTTCTTACAAATGCATGTGTGAGCAAAGATGGACCCAGTGGGGGGTGCCTGGGTGGCTCTATCGGTTAAGTATCCAACCTCAGCTCAGGTCATGATCTCATAGTTCGTGGGTTCAAGCCCTGTGTTGGGCTCTGTGCTGACAGCTCAGAGCCTGGAGTCTGCTTTGGATTCTGTGTCTCCTTCTCTGCCCCTTCCCTATTTGTGCTCTGTCTCTCAAAAATAAACAAATATTTGATGAGCCTGGGTGGCTTAATTGGTTGAACGTCCAACTTCAGCTCAGGTCATGATCTCACAGTTCGTGAGTTCAAGTCCCACGTTGGGCTCTGTGCTGACAGCTCAGAGCATGGAGCCTGCTTTGGATTCTGTGTCTACGTCTCTCTCTGCCCTTCCCCAACTCGTGCTCTGTCTCTCTCAAAAATTAATAAATGTAAAAAAATTGTTTTAAATATTAAAAAAAAAGATGGACCCAATGATATATTACTGATCCACCTCCAAAAAGCAAACTTATCAAAATAGCCGTGATTCTCAACAAAGGACAAAGCCCACTAACTCTTAGTTCCCAGGGAGAATCTCAGATCTCAGTCTTAGTTCACCTATGTAATTAAAGGTAGGAGGCAGAAAGAAGAGGGTGGCAATTCTGATGTCTCTCTGTACCCACCACCTTCACATCACGAAGAGTGGGGACTGCATACCCAACTGAAGGAAACACCTCAAAATGTTACTGCAGAAACAAAACCGACAGGATCACTGTCATACTAACACAGTATTGAGTCTCAGATACACTTCTCCTCTTTTGCCTCTTGACAGGGTGGATGCAGGAGCAACTGGAACATGAACATCCATATCCGATGAAGGAAATAACAGTGGTGCTCCCATTTTGGAAGGCTTTTCTCAGATATCCCACCACTGCCTCTTAAAACTAAAGAATTCTAATTACTAACTTACTCCCGTAAGTGAAAAACAAAATTTCCTAGCAGGAAAACAGCTAGCTACAGCTGGGGCTAAACCCTCAGAGCTGCTAACACCCCATTTAGGATTCTCCCATAGTTTACATTCAACATCATTATACAGACTGGGGACTTAGGGGCAGGTAGGGCAGGACACCAACAGCCTGGACTCATGCAAAAGAACAGAAGGGAAACCTGGATACTAATGTTTCTGCCAATACCATAACATCTCCCAGGACTTGGAAATGACCAGCTAGTTTTACCTCAGTCTAACCATTAGCTCTGCAGAACCTGTGACCCTGACACACAGAAGGAAGATGAAGGAGAAAGTCAATTACAGATTTCACAAATATCTAGTACATCAGTCTGTAATTTTTAATTAAACTATCAAAGACACCGCACCTTTTAAGTCTTTTGAGTTTAACAACGTTTAACAGTGGCTTTATTAGGTGAACGCTTGAAAGCATTCAACGTGAAATTCAATTTACTTCACATTAATGTTTGCAAATACATTATTAGCAATTCTTAAATATTTCAAATCAACCAACTTAAGTATAGAAGGCTTGCTTATTGGTCTTCTGAGGTGACAAGACGACTGAAAGGAGCCTAGGACTTAAGTCCAGATCTCTAACCAACAATCACCATGTCATCACTGGTGAACTCATATGAGGGAACTTCAAGATTGAGAGGTGCAGGGCCCTTCCTGATCCTGCCAGAAGCATCATAGTGTGACCCATGGCAAGGGCAGTAATAACCACCAAAATCTCCTGCATTTGCAATGGGTACACAACCAAGATGAGTGCAAACACCTATCAGGATAATCCATTCAGGTTTCTTTACTCGATCTAAATCATGCTGTGGGTCCCTCAACTGGGAGACTTCAACTGCAGCTTCCTGCTCAATTTCCTTCTTGGTTCTATGACGCACAAACAGTGGTTTTCCTCTCCATTTGAAAGCCATATTCTTGCCTTCTGGTATATCGGATAACTTGATTTCGATTTTCGACATGGCCAACACATCAGCAGAAGCACTCATGCTGGAAACAAACTGGGAGACGACATTCTTGGCAGCATATGCAACACCTATACTAGTTGTTGCAGTTATCAAATAGGAGAAACCTTTTCTAGCCTCACTGCTCTCTTTTGAAGACTTTGTACCATCTAACACTTCGGTGCGTCGATAGTCAGAGAAGTCAGGCACTCTGATGTCTGTGTGGGAATAACGAACAGAAGCAGGGACTGCAAGATAAACAGAGTTAAAAAAACAATTAGATGAGTATCCTGAAAGAAGTATATTATCAGGAAATAACCTTTGTGAATTCAAAGCAAAAATCAAGTTATAAAAATGTGAAATATGGCACTAATCTCAGAAATGGTCAAGTTGGCAGTGCCAGTATAGAAAATACTGAAAAAGAAATGAAGTCAATCACAACCTGTCATACTGGTATGAAATCACGGGATAATGTGCGTAAACTGAGTTCTTCCTGATTGAATGCTGTTGATTCAGGATTCCTAACAATTTAGTATATCAAATCTAAAAAGTTAAGTGGTACTGTAAACAGCAATATTTTAAAATCCCCAAAATTCAATATGCCAAGACATACAATTATGTTAACTACCTCTCATATTCTCTGGATTACAAGGGACCATAAAACTCATCAAGTATACCAAATAAGTTGATTTGTGGGGCTCCTGGGTGGCTCAGTCAGTTAAGCATCTGACTCCTGATTTCAGGAGCCTGCTTGAGATTCTAGCTCTCCCTCTCTTTGCCCCTCCCCCACTCATGGTCTCTCTATGTTGCAGGCAGGTGAAATAAACATTAAAAATAGCTGACTTGTTATCATCTTAATCAAATGTTTATTTATTTACTCTCTGAAAGTTCAGTAGAACTGCTAAAAATTCATAAAATATTTATTACCATAAACGTTCTGTGAACTGTTACTATAACTTTAGTTACAGAAAATTTAGAGATTTTCTATTTTAGCTGGAGTATAAATCAGTACTATAACTTCAAGTAAAGTCAGAAAATATACAACTCTCAAATGAAAATCTCCAAAAGAACCAATTATTTCAATTTAGTACAGGATAAAAGAGCAAATTTTCATATATCCCCCTCTTCAGTGAAGGGCAGTAATTCTATAAGAGTAAAGGCATTATCTTTCTTTTTCAGTGCTGTGGGTTTCTCAACTGAGACACTACTACTGCAGGATGGCCAGATCTTTTTATCAAATGAATGTTAAAAAAATAGTTACTATTTACGTAGTGCTTTGGATGTACTGATTATGTCCTTTTATCCCATACCATTTAAAAATATCTGACAAAAAATTAACTTACTGGCATCACTTTTAAGCATGTTTCAGGAAGCAAATCTCTTTACAAATTGTAGATGCATTTTAGGGAATTTGCCACAGAGTTTTTCTAAAAGTTGTCCTTTTTAGAAAAGGGACATTACAAATTCCCCACTTAAAAACTGTGCTGTTTCAAAAAGAAAAACGTACTTATAAAATGCATTTTCATGTAAGTTGCAATTTTACTTCCGCTACTAGGCTATCTCATCCTAATATATTTCCTGGAGCATTACAATAAATAATACAACTACTTTTCACACAGTTCTCAAGGTCAGTAACAATGGAAGCCATAAGTACAATTCACTCTTGAACATGGAGATTAGGGGCACTGATCCCTCATGCAGTTGAAAATCTTGTTATCTTTTGACTCTCCCTTAACAGTTTTGTTAAAGTTTTGTGTTGCCTGTGAGCCTTACCCATAACATAGTCAACTAATACATATGTTGCATGTTATATATATATATCATATACTGCATTCTTATAATAAAGCAAGCTAGGGAAAATATTAAGAAAATCACAAAAAATACATTTGCAGCACTGTACCATATTTATAAAAAAAAAAAATGCACACATAAGTGGACCTGCACAGTTCAAATCCATGTTGTTCAAGGGTGAACAGTATTCCCAAACAATGGGGAAACCTATCAAAATCACTCTCTGTACTTTCCTGGGACCAGGACAAGGGTAGTGACTACTTGATATTTACAACTATGGCAAAGTGACATTACATCATATATTACCCTACCTCTACCTAATGCCAACCCATCAGTGTAGACTGGGGTTTGGGACCAAGTTATGAATTACTTTCCTTTGAAATTCTCTGGAATTACAAAGGAAAATGTGTACCAATACCTAAAAGACGAAGGAACCAAAGTCCATACATCTACATTAAAAACAGTATCTCCAACACTTGACCATAGAACAAGTATACCAGCAAATGTACAGGAACATTAAATAGAATGATTTTAACATTCTCATTCAGAGATTTGGTGATGAAAGGAATCCAGCTGTCTACTCCATTCTATCTACCTTACATTTTATATTGTTAAGTGTATATACATACATATAAATAAGTAATACATATATTTAAAAATATATCAGAACCTTATGGTTCTGTATGGTTTACCAGTTTTTGGGAAAGTCAGGTAAGCCTCTAACTTTTAGGAGAAACCCTCTAGTCATTAGACAAATTCCAAAGATGCTTTTTGCATTTGCTACTGAGATTTTGTCCTCCCTTATTGTTTCTCACCTCGAGATCCAAAGAATAGGCTTGGATGGCTAGTGTACTCTGTTCATGCCCTGAACAGTGTCTCCAAAACCCACTGGTGCACCCAAACAACAAAAATCGTTATTTTATTCACTCACAAATATTCTGCACTACCTGTATGTGAAATCTGAGGTCTTAGGAAACAGAAAAATAGATTCTTCTCTATGTCCTCAAGCTCAAGGTCAGAGGACTCACCAGGAAAATGCAATAGTACAGTGTTATGTACCATAAAAATAAAAGAATCAGTAAATATAAAATTTTATTGACCTGACCCTGAACTGAGATTGACTTGGTAAGATGGAAATGCGGAAAATTGAGTGGAAGGATTATTTTAAAGCAAAGAGAACAGGGTGACTGAAGGAAGACTAAAGAGAGTGGGGTAACTTAGCTTGTAGGGCAAATGTCACACTGTCAATGGGGCCAGAAGGTGACACAATGAAGTGGTTCTGGTGAGAACTGTGATGAACTGGAAGTCATTGCTCCAACGAAGAGGACAGCCAGTGCACAGCACACTAGACTTTTCCCATGTTGAAACGAGTTCAGTGTTGCCAAATTCCAACATTTTAAAACATGCAAGAAATCCTCCTTTTAAGACTATGCAGGTTGGACACACTACAGGTACAATGGCACACAGACTGCCATTTCAGGATTTCCAATTCAGAACATGAAAAAAAAAAAAAAAAGGTGTGGCACAAAAGATGAGTAGGATCTGGTTCCTGGCTAAATCAGTCTTTCAAATCCATATTCTATCACATACACAACGTTTATCCTTGTGAGTCATTTCACTTCTTGCAGTCTGTTTTCTCATCTGTAAAATGGGAATATAATCAACCTCTGCTTGTGACTCTCCTTGAGGATTAAACTGATTATACTGTGAAACCCTTTGGCCCCGCAAAACAGTACTGATAGTCCACACCATTAATGACCTTGGGGCTTGGGTTACTGTCTTTCTAATGCTTTTGAGAGGTGTGCGTGAAAAGGAAGGGCACTAGACAGTTCAGGCGGTGGTGAGCAGGACAATAGCAGTTCTCATTTTTTGAGCATGTATAATATAGCGCTCCAAAAATGTGCTAATGGCTTTAGAATTTTTCCATCTAAACCTCATGACATTATCTAGGAAACTGGTATAATCATCCACTTCACTGATGAGGAAAAACATTAAGAAATTTGCCAAAAGTAAAACGACATATAAGCAGCAAAAGTTGTCAGACTTTGCTGGAAACAGTTGGCATTCAGAGTTCTTGAACTTAACCTACGACGTACAAAATTTAGTCTGTGATTTGGGCAGACTGGCCGCCAACGGATACAATCCCACAGACGCGCGAATGCGATAGCTGGAGGTCACCTAAGATCGCCCAAGCTAGCCGCGTCCGCGCACGGGTGAGGGCAGAGACCTGCCCAAGGTCGACCCAGCACGGCAACTTAATCCCCCAACGGGGCTCCACTCCATTTCCCCGCCCTCCTCAGCTGCGCCATGGGTCGAGGGCCGGAGGGAGCGAGAACAGGGGTACCCCTCAGCCCGGCTCACCATTGAGGCCCACGGAGGCGACCAAAGGCCGGCTTGCGGCCTGGCCACTCAGCGACTCCCGGCACAAGAAGGGCCGCTTCNGCCCGAACGGGCGGCCACCGACAACATGGCGACAGCTGCTCCAAACGCCGAGCCGGTCACAGGAACGACCTTCCGCCGCGGCGCAGGCGCGAGAAAGGGCAGGAGGCGCGCGATCCGTGACGTCAGCGCGCCGGCCTAAGCGGTGGCCCCACTGAGGGGTGGGGGGTGCAGCGCACCGAGAGGAGCTGCGTCAGAGGCGGGACTATGAGCATACGCTAAGAGCGGAAGGGGCGGGGCGGAGCTGGGCGGGAAGGGGGCGGGNCTTGACGTGTAAACTGGTATCTGCTGGGAGGAAGGCGAGCAAAGGAGGCCCGCAGGAGTCGCCCCGTGAGTCCACTTTGGGTCCCTCAGAGTAAAAACTTCATCTGTAGGAAACTAGGGATAAGAATAAGTCATCATAATAGGTTAAGGATAATAGCAGTTCTTAACATATGTGCATATATAATGTTATACGTATATATAAGGATATATGTTAGGATGTATACATATATATTAGGTTATATGTACTTATGAAACCTAGAACATAGCCCAGCATACAGTGGCCACTATGTGTGTACTACTATAATGATGACTATTAGTACTATAGAACTAAAAAGTAAATTTTTAAAAGGCCGGGGATTTATGTGTGAAAGCTCAACAATAATAATGATAATGGTAATGGTTTATGTGTATTAAGCATTTACTATGCATAAGATTTTGTATTTTACCTTCATTCTTTCATTTATAGTCAATGTCCTTATGAGGCAACAGGTATTTTCCAATGAGGAAACCACTCTTGAGAAGAATTATGTGCCCAGGACTAGATAGCCAACAAAGGGTGACAGGGGTTAGTCTGGCTTTTGAGCTCTTAACCACCATCAGTTTCCCTAAGTGAGATTTTAGAGGATTCAGGGATGGGTCCCCAAATAATTTTCTATCACACGGTGAGAAACTGATTTCCTTTATAAAAAAAAGAAGTTTATTTTTGAGAGACAGAGATAGGGCAGGAGCAGGAGAGGGGCAGAGAGAGAGGGAGACACAGAATCTGAAGCAGGCTCCAGGCTCTAGCCTCTGAGCTGTCAGCACAGAGGTGGAAGGGGTTCCAACTCACAAACCCGGAGATTAGGATCTGAGCGGAAGTCAGACACTTAACCAACAGAGCCACCCAGGCACCCTGAATATTATTTCCTTCTTAATTCTCTTTCAATCCTTCTGATTACACCAATGAGAAAGTCCCAGTTTGGTGCTAATATATTGTTTTTTGTTTTTTTTTTTAATTTTTTAATTTTTTAATTTTTTATTTATTTTATTTTTATTTATTTTTTTTACAAATAGTTTATTGTCAAATTAGTTTCCACATAACACTCGGTGCTCATCCCCACAAGTGCTAATATATTGTTAATTGCTCTCTAACACTTGCTAACTTCCCCTTTAAGAGAATAGGCCTCGACTTCAAAGCCCTTGGGTAGTTGAAACAGCAGGTAGAAGATTTAATAATATTTTCTTTTCATGGTATTTATTTTGTCTCCTTACTGATTTTCCAATGACTCTAGTGAAGAAAACTTCTACATTTACTAAGGTCAAAATGAGTTAATTTAAATATTAAGTAAATGAAGTTTTTCTGTGCTGTGCATGGGCCCTGGGACCTTGGCAAGTTTCCTGACTCCTCTATGCTTTAGTTTCCTCACCTGTAAAATGTAGGTGGTAATGATGCCACCTAGAAGGAGTAAATGTACTAATATGTGTAACAGCACCTATAAGGGGCCCCACATGCTAAACATCAGGTTTGCTAGTATTGTGTTATTTGACATCTTCCTTCAATTCCTGCTGAGTCATTTGTATTCCTCTCTCTAGGTCCACAACACACTGACCACTTCCTCCTGGACACTTCTTAGGGTCTAAGTCTTGGGCATCGTTATTGCCCTAGGGACTCTGTGGTACTCTCAGCATTGGAAGTGGCCTCCTCAGGGGCTGCCCTGACTTGGCTAGCCATTGGTCTGGCACTAGGCTAACCCCAGTAACAACCTTAAAGGTAAGAGTGGATGCTTCCAGAGCAGCTACTACACCCCATGCACAGTTTGAGTTCTTTACATGGAATAATGCACTTAATATCCACAACAGCCCTTTGAAGTGGGTAAGGGTAGGTGAGGATGGAAAAATAGAGGAAGGAGCCTTTACAAGACTCTGGGTTTAATCCTAGTTCTGCCACTCAGAAGATATAATCCTAAAATGAGTTGTATATAACCTCTGTGTATGCCTCAGTTTTCCTTCTATAAAATGAAGATAATAATAGTATTTATCCCCAAAGGGTTATTTTAAGGAAGAATTGGACTAATGTATGTAAAGTACAGAGAACCATGCCTGGCACACAGTAAGTGCTATGAAATGTCCATGATAACAATAAAAATAACTCTTCCCATTTTATACAGGAAGAAACTGAGATTCAAAGATGACAAATGAGGAGCACCTGGGGGGCTCAGTTGGTTAAGCATCTGACTTCGGCTCAGGTCATGATCTCCAGAGCCTGGAGCCTCTTTCAGATTCTGTGTCTCCCTCTCTCTCTGACTCTCCCCTGTTTATGCTCTCTCTCTCTCTCTCTGTCTCTCTCTCAGAAGTAAGTAAAAAAACATAAAAAAATTAAAAAATAAATAAACATTAAAAAATTAAAGAAAACACAAAAAACAAAGATGACCTACCAGAAGACACGTCATTTTCTTCAGCCCTACTGAGATATAATTGACACACAGGTGTAAATTTAAGGTGTATAATGTATTGACTTGATACACTTGTATATTGCAACTTGGTTACCACCATAGTGTTAGCTAACACCCTAGTCACACCATAGAATTATCATTTCTTTTTTGTGGTGAGAACACTTAACAATCTAGTTTCTTGGCAACTTAGATACCTATGTATTATTGTTAACTACAGTCACCATGCTGTATGTTAGATCTCCAGAACTTACTCATCTTAGAACTGGAAGTTTGGACCCTTTGACTGATATCTCCCCATCTCCCAAAGCCCCAGTCCCTGGTAACCACCACTCTAATCTGTGTTTGTCTGAGTTCTACTTCTTTTTATTCAATATATAAGTGAGATCATATAGTATTTAACTTTCTCTATCTGAATTCTTTCACTGATCATAATGCCTTCTGTTTGTCCATGTTGTCCCAAATGGCAGGATTTCCTTCTTTCTTCTGGCTGAATAATATTCAGTCCAATGTAGGTACCATATCTTCTTTTTCCATTCATCCATTAACAGACATTTAGGTTGTTTCCATATCTTGGCTATTGTGAATATTGCTGTAATGAACATACCAGTGCCCATATCCCTTTAAATCCTGTTTTCATTTCCTTTCGATATATACCCAGAATTAGAATTGCTGGATCATATGGTAATTCTACTTTTAATTTATTGAGGAACCTCCATACTGTTTTCCATACTGGCTATACCAAGTTACATTCCCACCAGCAGTGCACAAGGGGTCCCTTTTCTCCATCCTCACCAGCATTTGTTATATACCTTATTTTTTTGATAATAACCATTCTAACAGATGTGACATGATATCTCATTGTGGTTTTGATTTGCGTTTTCCTTATTAGTGATGTTGAGCAACATGTGCCTGCTGACATTTGTGTGTCTTTTTTGAAAAAATACCTATTCAATAAATAAAAATGTTTATTTATTTTGAGAAAGGGAGAGTGAAAGCAAGTGGGGGAGGGGAGAGAAAGAATCCCAAGCAGGCCCCCTGCTGTCAGCGAACAGCCCAATGTGGGGCTCAGTCTTACTAACTATGAGATTATGACCTGAGCCTAAATGAAGAGTCAGACAGTTAACTGACTGAGCCATCCAAATGCCTCCCCCTCCCCCGCCCATTTTTTAATCAGATTGTTTATTTTGTTGATATTAAGTTGTATGAACTCTGTATATATTTTGACTCTTAATCTCTTATCTGACATCTGATTTGCAAAGATCTTTGCCCATTCTTTTTTAAATGTTTATTTTTGAGAGAGAGAAAGACAGAGTGTGAGTGGGGGAGGGAGAGAAAAAGAGGGAGACAAGAATCCAAAGCAGGTTCCAGGCTCTGAGCTGTCAACACAAAGCCCGCTGTGGGGCTTAAACTCACACACCATGAGATCATGACCTGTGCTAAAATTAACCAACTGAGCTACCCGGGCGCCCCAGTCCTCTCCCATTCTAATGGTTGCTTTTTTATTTGTTAATGGTTTTCTTTGCTGTGCAGAAGACTTTTAATCTGACATACTCTCACTTATTAAGTTTTTTTTTGTTGCTTGTGCTTTTGGTATCACATCCAAAAAATTATTGGCAAGGCCAAAGTCAAAGAGCTTTTCCCCTATGTTTGCTTCTAGGAGTTTATAGTTTCTCTTCCTATGCTTAAGCCTTTTACCCATTTTGAGTTAATTTTTATGAGTGGTGTAAGTAGGGGTTCAATTTTGTTCTCCATGTGGTCATCCTGTTTTCCCAACACCATATATTAAAGACAGAATCCTTTCTCCCTTTTAATATTCATGCCTCCCTTGCTAAATATTAGTTAACCATATGTGTTAGGGTTTATTTCTGGGCTCTTGTGTTTCAGTCTTATTAAATTTGCTAAGACTTGCCTTGTGACTTTTCATATGATCTAAGCTGGAGAATGTTCCATGTGCAATGATGTATGCATTATTTTTCTTAATGGTGTCCCATAGTCCTGTGGCTTTCTTTGTTCCCTTAGTCTCTCAAATTTTTGCTCCTCTGATTGGATAATCTCAATTCATCTGTCTTCTGGCTCATTGATTCCTTCTTCTGCTTCGTCAAGTCTGCTGTTAAAGCTTTCTATTCAGTTTTTCTGTTCAGTCATTGTATTCTTCAGCTACAAAATTTCTGTTTGGTTCTTTTTTTATGTTTTCTATCTCTTTTTTTTCTTCTCATTTTGTTCTTGTATTGTTTTCTTGTATCATTAACTTGTATGTCTGTGTTCTCTGGCAGCTCTCTAGACGTCTATTGAATAATTATTTTGAATTCTTCATTGCACAATTCCTGGATCTCCATGCCCTTGGGGCCAGTTACTGGAGGTTTACTATATTCCTTTGGGGAAGTCATGTTTCCCTGATGGGTTATTTGTGTTGCCTTGCATCGGTGTCTGTGCATTTGAAGAAGCAGTCACCTCTTCCAGGTTTTGTGGAATGATTTCAGTAAAGGAAGACTTTTATCTGTGGGTGGGGGAACATATTGTGACCCTGGTCAAATGATGCAGGAAAGCAAGTTTGGAGGCATGTGGTGGCACCGGGTTTGGGGGTGCATGTTGTATTTTTTGGCTCAGGGCTCCAAAAACATCAACACATTTGTGGTCCTTGATGAACACTGTGGAGGATCACAGTCACTGCAAGGGCTGTTGGGATCCTTGGTAGCACCACCAAGTTCAGTAGCCAGGTACCGTGGCAGGCAGTAGTGGTACCAGAGTCAGGCATGCACACACTGGTATGTGGTGGCCAACCACAGGTGCCTATTTAGTGGCAGGGGCCAGTTTCAGACACATACATAGTGGTGAGAGTCAAGACAGGCAGCAAGGGCCAGAGCCAACTCTGGGCTCCCTGGTAGCTGGTGGGGTACTGGCTGTTGGCACACTCTCCTGTGGCTGTGGTCTCCCCTAGGCATGAGCACTGCAGAGAGGCTGGTGATGGGCAGCAGGTCAATTGCGTGAATGCACAGCTGGAGGGGATAGCCCCAAGCACACATGGTCGGCAGTCAGCCACAAGGGTCTAGGCTGGCATCTTGCTCTTGTACAGCCTCAGAGGCCTGAGCTGGCTGCCCCCATGCAGTTCTTGAGCTCCAGTCAGGATTGGGGAGTGGGGTGGGAGGAACTCAGGCAGCTGGTGAATACCTGTGGAACAAAGTCTGGTGAAATCTGCAGGGGCCCCACAGCAGCTCTGCTGGCCATTTATTTTTTCAATGGAGAAATCTGTGATTGTCTGCAGAGCAGGTCACTGTGAAGCACTGCTGCTCCTGCTGCATGGCTGTTACTGGAAGCCCCTGTTTTTCTTCCCTGTTCCTAACTGTCTGTGTTCATTTCCACTTTACCAGTCAGAAGCAGGACCTCAGTGAAGTGCCCCTGAAAGTCTGGGGAAGTCAGTGGTTCACCCTGCTCTCCCTTTCCTGGCACGGAGAACTGTTTCTAGTTGGGACATTTTCTCTTGGCACTGAGCAATGCTTAGGGGATGGGTTAATTTAAGTAAAATGAAGCTTACTTCTCTTTTTATGCAGAACTTCTCAGGTTTTTTGTTTACTATGTTGCCAAAGTTTCTTAAGTGGACCAGCTGTTCTAGAGCTGTATTTGTTTGAGATCACTTTCTAATTGCTAATCTTGTGGGGGAGACAGAGACTGAAGTCTCCTGTGTTGTCATTTTGATAACATCACTCCCTCAAAGACACGTCATCGATAAGTAAGAGCCCATTTGTTCTGGGTTCCAGTCCAGAGTTGTAGCAGGGAAGGGGGTAACTCTGTGGCTGAATATCGGTCCTCTCACGGAAGATGGAGGCTAGAATCCAGGAATGGCAGGCATATTGGAAGTTGGACCTATGTAGATCATCCAGTTGCTAGTTTTTTGTTTTGTTTTGTTTTTAACTGGATGGGCTGTTAGCTTTCATGCTTCAGCTTCTCTTTCCTTGAATCTACATCTTGATGGGCTCTAGAGGCAAACAACCTGGTTTGCATACTAGCTCTGCACCTTATAGTTGTGTGACTTTGGGCAATGCTGAGCTTCAGATTCCTCATCTGTAAAATAGGGATAAAAATGAAATTGCTATGCGGAATAAAAGAAATGAAGCAAATAAAGTACTTAGTCTTTGGTACACAGCAAGAGCCTCGTTAAGTGTTATTTTTTATAAATCAGCGTGTGGGAGGGAATTTGGGGTATGGGGGAAATAGCCAGGGACTGAGAAATGTAAATATTTGGTAAACTTCTCAGTCCCCAGGAACGCTGAAGAGCAAAATGTATGAAAGAAGCAGGAAGGAGGAGACAAGAAACAAAGTCCTCTTTTTAACAAATGAATGTCTCGTTTAAAGCAGAGGTCAGAGGTCAAGACTGGACACCCACATTCTCCTCCCCTCCTCAGTCCTTCCCAGATAAAGGAACCAACATGAGTTCCCTCCTTGTCCCACAGGTAGAGTTGTCCCACAAAGAAAACTTTTATTTGCAGGAAATGAGATCATGGGGAATGGCTTCCATAGTCATGACTCCCCCCAGAGAGGGTAGATGGATTCCTTTTGTTTAGGGTTAGGATGAATATTTATAGGGAAGCCTTGTCATCCTATGTAGAGATGGGTGTAAGGTCACACATGCACAGGAAAGAAACATGCCTATACATACAATGTATGTTATGTAAATGAGGCTGAGGCTCCTCCTTGGGCAAAGATTTTACTATTATAGTTAATATTATAATGAGGCAACGGTAATTGTAGGTCACTCCATGGTGCATCTGCACAGACAGCTTTAATTCAAAGGGTCTGGGTGGTCTGGGCCTGAGGGAAGTCTTATCAGGGCAGTCACCTTCATCTGGAGGGGTTTTAGGCTTCATTTGCCGGAGTCAAGAGGAAAGCCAAAAGAAGAGCTTAGGGAAAAATTTAAGACAAAGGTTAGTGAATACAAGCAGGTGGGCAGTAAAGGCCAGGTCTTGGTCCAGCTGGTGACAATATGGTATACCCAGTAATATAAACCCCAAAATTATTTGCTAGCATTTACAAGTTCTGAGTGTTTCTACCTACCCAGTGTAATAGACAGAATAATGCCCCCCTCCCCCCATACACTAAAGATGTGTGTGTCCTAATCCCTGGGATCTGGGAATATGTTACTTTACCTGGCAAAAGGATTTTAAAGATGGGATTAAGCGTCTCATGATGGGGAGATTATCCTGGATTGTTTGGATGGACCAAATGTAATCACAGGGTTCTTTTCAGCAAGTAGCAGATCAGAGAGAGGAGACCTATGCTATTGACTGAAGATGGAGGAATGGTGCCTGGCGCCAGGGAGTTGGGGCAGCCTCTGGAAGCTGGGAAAAGCAAGGGAACAGATTGTCCCTTAGAGCCTCCAGAAGTAGTAGCACTGTGGACCCACTTTAAACTTCTGACCTCCAGAATTGTAAAATAATAAATTTGTGTAGTTTTAAACCACTAAGTTTGTGGTAATTTGTTACAGTGGCAATAAGAAGCTGACACACACATGTACACACACAAAAAACCTGGAAGATCTAACCACATTAGTCCTAGATCCTCACATAGAAAATCAGTGAGGTAAGGACTTGCTTGCCACTTGGGGTTCTTCCTCACCTTATCTGCTTCACTGAGTTACATCACCTCCTATCTGCTGAGGTCTCTGAGTGTGTGTGGGACCACAGGTTTATACAATTCCATGAACAAACCTGATCTGTTGCCAAGAATAGTAGTATGTCAAAACACAGGGGACTCTCTGTGTTCCACGTCTGTGCATTGTATTTTGAGATGTGTCTTGTTCCCTATAGTCTTGATGTTTCCATCTGGGCATTGGGTGTGTATGTGTGGAGCCTGGAAGGGGAGTGTGTTCTAAGAAGACTGTGGAGCCTGGAAGGGGAGTGTGTTCTAAGAAGACTGTGCTTGGATGCTCCAAAGATCGTCTTCGGAACATACTTCTAACCCAGTCGTTCTGCCTATGATCCTGGATAATGTGCAGAGCCAGTGAGCCGCCTGTGGCCTGCCTCAGGAGACACGCCTCCTCAGCCACTTTCATCTCACCTTGTGCCTAAATGGAAAGCCAATCAGCCTCCCACTGAAGGGCCCCCACGTCTGTCTCCTGTTTCCACGCCATTACCCCGGGAGATGCCTGGCTTCGCATTTCCAGTTGCAGTTGCTGTGACAGTTTCGGCCTCTCCCTTCAGCCCACGTCTCTCGTCTCTCGCTTGAGCAGCGAGATGCGAAGACTGACAGCTACTTGAGAACTGCACAGACTGTCCCCAATTTAAGCCATTTAAAATGCATTTCTGTTCCATAAAATCCGTTTCCATAATTCTGTGTCCCTAACTCTTTGAAAGATGGTAACCCTAGGGAGGAGAAGAAATTAGCCAGGGAGGAGAAGTTCAGACGTGCTAATATTTTAATCGCTCGTTCCTTTAACACATTAGTCACATTCATTAAGTATGATTAATTTTCAGGCTTTGTTGAAAACCATATCAATTTTCCTATCAGCCACACATCCATCTTTTGCCTAGCAAGCTGCTACACTAATACCAAAAGCTACTCCCTTCTTTTTTATACCTTCATTGTATTATGTGCCCCCTGAAAAATTTATTAAGTTAATTAAACTCATGTATATAGAATGCTTGCTAAGAACTCAGGCTCCTGAGTGAGGCTGACAAGACTTGGTCCCAACTCCACTTGCCTGAGTCACTTGGCAAAGCTACTGAACTTATCTGAGAATAGAGATAAGAATAGTTATCTCAGAGTTTTGTTGTCAAGATGAAATAAGGTTTGAGAATTGCTCAGTAAGTTAATATTATTGTAATTAGGGGCTCTTGGAGTCTCATTCATTTAAAAGATTTTTACCCAGTGACTTCTATATACCAGGCAATGCTATATGCCCACTGCTGGCAGTACAGCAGTGAACAAAATAAATAAAAGTGTCTGGCCTTTAGGACCTTACATTCTAGGTGCGGGGAGTGTAGACCACAAACATACCAGATGGTGATGTGTTCTACAGAGAAGAAGAAACAAGGTGAGGGGAAGAGAGGACTGAGATGACGGGAGATGGCTGAAGGGATCTGAAATCACCTAGTTAGAAGCTATGTACCTTAGAAAAAATGTGATTCATGTATCCATCCACTGAATGAATGTTGAGAAGCTATTAGATACTGAGAAACTGGCTAAAGCTGGGGACTCAGGCACCAACCTGGAAAGGCTCATGGTTTCAGGGGAAACAATCATGCTGTGTGCCCAGTTGCATCACACGCAATAAGACACCACCAGATTTAGAGACTAAGGCCAAGGAACAAAGCCTCCATGGCAGAGCATGATAAAACAGGAGGGGCCAAAGGATGCTGCCCTGAGAAGGGGGTATGTGAGTGTAGCCATGAAGATGCAGGGGGAGGAGGCAGGTAGAAAATCAAGTATAGCAGGTGTTGCAAGGTTCTGTCTGTATGCCTTCCCCAGACCTCCAGGTGCCAGCCCCTGAATCTCTCTGCCTGAAATCTCTTTCTTGGCCAGCCCGCTCTACCCCCAGCAGCCTTCCAACAATGGCTAACAGCTTCTTCACTAGCTTCCTTTGGATGGGTAACTCTGACTGTTTGTTCTACACTGTCCCCCAGCGGTCCCATGTAGGATTCAGCCCCAGTTGCCCATTGTGGCAGTTGCCCATGGCGGTAACTGGCTTGATAACACTACTGGCTGACTTCCCTTTTTTTGTCTCGCTTTTTCCCTTTTCTAATGGTGTTCTCTCTGCTTCCCAGATAAACATCATGCTCTCAGATTGTCTCAGGGTCTGCTTCCGGGAGCAGGGGAGCAGGCAGAGAGGACGTCACATGTCTCACAGGCACTGCACTGCCTGAAGGCAGTGGTATAAGGAAGAGGGCAGAATAGAAGCTATGTGGGAGGGAAGAGGCTCCTGGAGGTGGAGACTGGGGCCTTTTTTTTTTAATGTTGTGTAGCAAATAGCACAAACATAGCCATTCAAAACAATGTCCATTTATTATCTCAGTTTCTCTGGGTCAGTAGTTCAGCGTGGCTCATTTGGGTCCTCTGCTCAGAGTCTCAGCTGGCTATATTCAAGGTGTCAGTCAGGGCTGTGTGGTCTCACCTGAGGCCCACAGTCCTTTTCCAAGCTCACTCATATTGGCAGAACCTAGTTCCTTGTGGTTGGACTGAGGCCCTCAGTACCTAGAAGCCACAACAGTTTCCTGCCACATAGCCCTCTCTACAACATGGCAACTGTTCCTTCAAGACCAGCAGGAGAATCTATCTTTGGATCTCTGACCTCTTCCATTCCCAACCTCTAGACCCTCTTTGACAAGGCCTCACCTGATTAGGTCAGGCCTGCCCACCATCAAAGGGAGCAGAGCATACAGGAGGTCTATACCAGGGGTGTGAATCTTGGGGCCATCTGAGAGTTCTGCCTATTACAGCTTCCCATCATGAAGAGCCATGCATACAGCACGCAGCAGCATGGGATGGTGCTGTCTCATTTCTCACCTGCTCGCCTTGAGCTCCTCAATGACTCCACAAGACCTCAGTGTAAAAGGTGAGCAAATGTGTTCTCACATGGGAGCACTAGGCATATGGCGTCTTCTATGTCTCATGTGTCATGTTAGGGCTTCTTCCCCACTCCCTGCAGAGTGAGAAGAACCTTGGAAGAGATGGATTTAGGATAAACTTTTTTCATAGAGAATTAACACATTTTCTGGAGGGAAGAGAGTAGTCAGAGAGGTGGGGCATAAGTGAACAGATAAGCTGAAAAAACCTTTGGCAGCCTGTAGAGGACAAAGAAGGTGTTAAAGTAGAGTGTCTCCCTCCTACCCAGCATCTCCTGCCTTTGTCCCAGGGTATCAGAGCTCTGTACCTTCTATCATCTTGCTTCTAAGCATGAAGTTCTAGACCCACTCAGCTTGGACTCAACTCAAAACTTCTGTGGAAACTTTGCCCATGACTCCGGAGAAGCTGAGATCCAGACTACTGCCTGGGTCCCATGTTTGCAGAAAAAGACCCAGGAGAGGCCCCTTCATCTTGGGGAGGACTAGGCTCCTTGAGACTCCAAGACATTCCCGAGGCCTTGAATGTGAAGTGGGAAGGAGGCTCAGGAACCTCCAGAGCCCCTGCAGGATCTGCACGACACAATTACAAGGTCATTATTTCTCTTTCACGATGATGCTCAGAAAACATTGGGAAGTTAAGTCAAACCACCAGTTGTCCAGCGTTGACACTGGAATAATAAATTCACAGGTTAAATAAGAAATTTTACTTGTGCTAATTTCAAAATTGATGGACACAGGAAAGCAGATTGTTAAGTGCTTGGTATTTAATTTTTATTTCAAGGTAATCATAAAGGCAGCACCCTTTTGTACATCCAAAAGCCCTTTCATCCTTAAATCTTGAGAGCACTTTAGCAAGCATACCAGGAATAAATTAAGTTGTAAAACCTCCATGAAAAAGATTAAAATTAAAATATAATTTTGAAGAACCACTTGAGTTTGTCCATTTACCTGTTTTGTAAGTACCTTTGCCTATTTTTCTTATAACTCTTTTTCACAAAATAAGGGATTTTGTGTGAAACACACAGCAAAGTGAAATAGTAAACCTCCAACATCTTAAGAAAAGCCCAAGTAGAATTAAACCTGCCTTCTGTGTCTAGGTGATGGTAATTAAACCGGATCTCCCATAATGAGGTGTGCTGATTAATAAATTATTTGATTACCAAGTATACCTGCAATCAATACAATTGCCTGAAAGCTCTGAATTAGAAATTGTGCAATAAAATATAATTGAAAGGTATTAAGAATTGGTAGTTTTAATTACAAGGAATGATTAATTGACCATTTGGACAGTATTGATCTACAACTTATTTAATTCTTTGCAATTTGATTTGTCAAATTTGAATCCATATAACTGATGATTGTCCTATTAATGTAGAGCTGGAAGGAATGGGGAAAATGAAAGATGAAAGGCTAGAACCATGGACCTGGTGACTCTGCACAATGGCCTGCGTTATTCCATTCCCTTGGTCCAGCCTTTGTTGGTGCTCACCTGCAGCACCCAATGTCCTCTCACACATCCCCTCTGGGTCTAGGTCCAGTGCAAGCTCTATGTGCCTGGGGAAGCCCTGGAAGGCTCAGGCAGACCTGGGGCAATGCCTAGCCTCCGCTTCTCATTCCATTTTTCCTGGTCCCAGCTTTCTCATGGTAAAATGGAGATTATAAGAGTGTGTATATCACAGGAAGGGATGGCAAGGACTCACTCAGCAGTCTCTGGCAGTGCAAGACTGTATGCTGATTAGTATTTTAGCATTATGTTTATCACCAATCTCCTTCTTCCGAACTGATGTAGGATGTATTGTTGATACTCTCATTAGGTTCCACGCCACCACCCTACATTCTGTCCCCACTAAATAAACTCCTTAGGGTGGGGATTGAGTCTTATACTAGAGTTTCCCCCACTGAAGTATTGCTCTGTCCACAGCTGCAGCAGAATGACTGAATTCCTTCTATTCAATCTATAATGGCATGTTATGCACACAGATGGAGCCCAAGAAATTTGTGCTGGTTGAAGCAAAGTTAGCAAATGCTTATGTGGCCTCTTGTACTCCAGAGATAGAGAAGTACAGGTAGTGATTACCTGACTGGAGACAGAACCTGATAACTGGGGGAGGAGGGAGCCCTGAGGAGCTTGGGGTAGGTGGGGCAGGGAAGGAAAGGAAGGCAAGAGAGATCAGGTGGGTGCATGAGAGGAGAAGGCAGGCCCAAGGACAATGCCACTAATCAGGATGGAGCTAACATGCCTGGCAGCCAAGCACTGGGCAGATGCCTCTGCAGAGGGAGTCACTGGTTCCCCCATCAGCTCCTGCAGTGAGAGGTGTCTCCCTGGCTTGGCCTGCAAGAGATGGGCACACTTGGGGGGCACCTGGGTGGCTCAGTCAGTTGAGCATCCGACTTCAGCTCAGGTCATGATCTCATGGCTTGTGAGTTGGAGCCCTGTGTCAGGCTTTGTGCTGACAGCTCAGAGCCTGGAACCTGCTTCAGATTCTGTGTCTCCCTTTCTCTCTGTCCATCCCCCACTCACTCTGTCTCTCTCTCAAAAATAAATAAAAACATTAAAAAAGAGAGAGAGATGGGTACACTTGGTACACCTCTTCCCAGGAGCAGGATGTGAACATCTGAAAGTTCTGAAGGTCAAGTCTCACCTGCCCTCTCTCTACCCAGTCCTAAGCTGGGGCTCCCCACCTCCTTTCCCATAACTTTGTCTCATGATGAGGCCAAATACCCTTCCAGACACTAACGACTTCCCAGCACTGCTGTGGAAAGAAAATCTAGATCATAAAGGAACCTTGCCTGCCTTGCCGGTGACAACTAAAGACAGGGACTGCAAGATCTCCGAGCTTTGGTCAAGGCAGATGGAGCTGGAGACCGCAGATCTGGCCTGGAGCTTTGCCCACAGGGGAGTGAGGAATGCTCTATTGCTCTTCTGGGAGGCCTGACCAAGGACCCTCACATCCTCTGGGAACAGGGCTCTGCAATTGCATGCACAACCCAAAGACTGACCCATCCACACCAGTTATAGGAATATGTCTAAAATAAACCATGAGACAAATGCTGAAAGATGAACCTGCACAGATATTCACTGCAGAATCCGGGCACGCTCATAAAATGGCTTTGCCATCACTTCAAGTTACATTGTAGGTCTATGTTACTGACATGGTATATGACATTCAGTGTGTTAAGTGAAAAAAGCAGCTTATAAATCAGAATGTACATGGTCATGTTTTTGTTAAATGTGCTTGTGTCTATAAATACCTATTTTGCAAATAATAAAGTCTAATGAAATGAGCAACAAATATGATCATCTTTGGATAGTGGAATTAATTTTATATTTTAATATTTATATACAATTTATATATTTTAATTTTATATAATGTTATATATTCATAATACTGTATTTATATATTTTACTTTCTCTTTTACATTTTTCTATATTACCTGGCTTTTTTTTACACTGAGTTTATATTACTAGTTTTACAATTAAAATACAAATTAAGAAACCTACTTTCATTTGGGAAGTGGTAAAAAGCAAATCTCACTTGCTTCTATTTCAACTGAATGAAGAAGACCAGATAGGAAGGAATCCTATGGATAAAGGCCTAGGCTTCCAAGGGAAGGGACTTAAAATTCTAAACAGACTCCTTCACTTGCCCTTCCAGACCACTCCCTCAACTGCTCTGAGTGTTTCAGTTTTCCTGGGCACCTTGCTATCGTCTAACATGTGAAACTCACTTCAGTCTCAGGGCCTTTACACCAGATGTCTTTCTGCTTACACATGCCACTCCCCTGGTCTTCACACAGCTGGGGCCCTTTGTCCTGTTCTCAAGTTAAATAGCACTTTCCCATGAAGCCTGCAATTAATACCCAGTTTAAACTGGTCTCACCCACAACACCCCTGTTACTCTCAATCAGGCATCCTTTTCATTTCTTTGTTGTACTCAACACCACCTGAAATGATGAGGCTTACTTCTTTGCGTACTCACTTATAGTCTGTTTTATTCACTACTGTGGATAGCTAAGGGTGTCTGCTGCTGCCAGATTAGGACCTTTGAGGAACCAAAACATGGGCTCCACCATGAAATCCAACATAAAACAGTACTACATTTTAAAAAAATGTATTTGTTTAGGGGTGTCTGGGTGGCTCAGTCAGTTAAGGGGCTGACTTTGGCCTAAGTCATGATCTCGCCAGTTTGGAGTTTAAGCCCTGCATCAGGCTCTGTGCTGACAGCTCAGAGCCTGGAGCTTGTTTCAGACTCTGTGTCTCCCTCTCTCTGCCCTTCCCCTGCTCATGCTCTGTCTCTCTTAAAAATAAATAAACATTAAAAAATTATTTATTTAAATTAGTTAACATACAATGTACTATTGGGTTCAGGAGTAGAACCCAGTGATTCATCACTTATATGTGACCCTAGTGCTCATCTCAACAAGTTCCCTCCTTAATGCCCATCACCCATTAAGCCCATACCTCCACCTACCTCCTCTATAGCAATCCTCAGTTTGTTCTCTGTATTTAAGAGTCTCTTACGGTTTTCCTCCCTGTTTTTATCTTATTTTTCCTTTCCTTCCACTATGTTCATCTGTTGTGTTTCTTAAATTCCACATATGAGTGAAATCATATGATATTTGTCTTTCTCTGACTGATTTATTTCACTTAGCATAATACACTCTAGCTCCATCCACATTGCTGTAAATGGCAAGATTTCATTGTTTTTGAACACCAAGTAGAATTCCATTGTAATATATATATGCTGTGTCTTTATCCATTCGTCAGCAGTTGATGGACACTTAGGCTCTTTCCATATTTTGGCTATTGTTGATAGTGCTGCTATAAACATTGGGGTGCATGTGCCNACAAGTACGGAGCTCTTTACTTCTCCGCCATCTTGCCCTCTGGGTAGTTCTATTTTTAAATTTTTGAGGAACCTCCATACTGTTTTCCGGACAAGCTGCACCAGTTTGCATTCCTACTAACAGTGTAAAAGAATTCCCTTTCTCCACATCTTCACCAACATCTGTTGTTGCCTGAGTTGTTAATTTTAGCCATTCTGACAGGTGTGAGTTGGTATCTCATTGTGTTTTTGATCTGTATTTCCCTGATGATGAGTAATGTAGAGCATCTTTTCATGTGTCTGTTGGCCACATGGATGTCTTTGGAAAAGTGTCTATTCATATCTTCTGCCCATTTCCTCACTAGATTGTTTTTGGGGTGTTAAGCTTGATAGGTTTTTATAGATTTCAGTTACTAACCCCTTATTTGATATGTCATTTGAAAATACCTTGTCTCATTCTGTCAGTTGCCTTTTAGTTTTGTTGAGTGTTTCCTTCACAGAAGCTTTTTTATCTTGATGAGGTCCCAATAGTTCATGTTTGCTATTATTTCTCTTGCCTCTGGAGACATGTCTAGTAAGAAGTTGCTGCGGCCTAGGTCAAAGAAGTCTTGCCTGTTTTCTTCTGTAGGATTTTGATGATTTCCTATCTCACATATAGGTCTTTTCATCCATTTTGAATTTATTTTTGTGTATGGTGTAAGAAAGTGGTCCAGTTTCAGTCTTCTGTATGTCGCTGTCCAGTTTTCCTAGCATCATTTGCTGAAGAGACTATTTTTTTTTCCATTGGACACTCTTTCCTGCTATGTCAAAGATTAGTTAGCCATACATTTGCAAGTCCATTTCTGGGTTTTCTATTCTATTCCTGATCTATGTGTCTGCTTTTGTGCCAATACTATACAGTCTTGATGAATACAGCTTCATAATACAGCTTAAACATTCCATGTTCGTGGATTGGAAGAACAAATATTGTTAAAATGTCTAAACTACCTAGAGCAGTCTACACATTCAATGTAATCCCTATCAAAATAACACACAGCATTCTTCACAGAACTAGAACAAACAATCCTAAAATTGTATGGAACCAGAAAAGGCCTCATATAGCCAAAGTAATGTTGAAAAAGAATACCAGAGCTGGAGCACCACAATTCCTGACTCTAAGCTGTAAAACAATACTACATTTTAATGTAAGGAACTCCAGTGGTTTCTCAGTTTTCCTACATATTCTCTGCTCACCACTGTGACCCACAACATGTGGCTGGTCACACTGTATATGTTCAGTGAATACACTTTGAATGAATGAATAGGTAAATGAATACATATCTACTGAGGCTTGGGGAAGGAAAGGGAAGGCAGGAGAGGGTACCTCTGAGAGGAGGGTTTCTGGACAGGTGGAAACAATAGCAGGTGTGATGGTGAGAAGAAACACCCAGCCCTGAGCCAGACTGAGAGTCACCCCCACATGGACTCCTAGAGCAGCCAGGGCAGATAGCTACCATTCTTGGCAATGGCCTGGTTCACTCAGGCACTAAAGCCATTTTCTATAAGTGGGGAAATCTTTTTTTTTTTTTAATTTTTAAATGTTTTATTTATTTCTGAGAGAGTGAGAGAGAGACAGTGTGAGCAGGGGAGGGTCAGAGAGAGAGGGAGACACAGAATCTGAAGCAGGCTTCAGACTCTAAGCTGTCAGCACAGAGCCCGACGCAGGGCTTGAACCCATGAACCATGAGATCATGATCTGAGCCGAAGTTGGAGGCTTAACCGACTGAGCCACCCAGGCACCTGATGGGGAAATCTTAAGTTGCTAACTTATTAAGTAAAGCTTTTTTAAAAATGGAGAAGAAAACGTAATCCTTTCCCAGCTGATACCATAACACCAACTTAGAGCACAGTAACTTCTTTTTATGACCAAGTTATAAATTGTGGAAAATAAGAGTTTCAAATGGAAATGTTGACATCATAATCTTATCTATAGCAGCATTTATAACCAACGGTGCCCATTATTAGTTTGTCTTATATTAATGTTTGCTTCTTTGAAATTTAAACTTACTCAACTTGTTCATCTTTAAACACGAGTTAAAGGGCGCCTGGGTGGCTTAGTTGGTTAAGCATCTCACTTTGGCTCAGGTCATGATCTCGCGGTCCGTGGGTTTGAGTCCCGCATTGGGTTCTGTGCAGGCAGCTCAGAGCCTGGAGCCTGTTTCAGATTCTGTGTCTCCCTCTCTCTCTGCCCCTTTCCCGCTCATGCTCTGTCTCTCTCTGTTTCAAAAATAAATTTAAAAAACTATTTAAAAAATTTAAATGTGAGTTAAGAGATAATTTGCATGAACACAAATAATGTAGTATCAATTCAGTGGCATTGTGAATTAATTAGCTACAGCCCATCACAATGAATTGGGAAAACTCAGCTGTGCTTTCCATCTCTTAGTTATAGCTCATTCTTGCTATGTTACATCTTTTCAGATATTAAGTGCTGAACATGCTTGCTCTTAAAACAGTTAATTATCCAAGACAGGTTTATGGTAGCTTATCTAAAGTCCACATATTCTACTTCTTTGGCATCTTGGATTTATATATTTATAAACAGTAGAAAGTTAATCAGTCCAATTTTCCTTCCTTTCTGCATCCCAGCAGGAACTCTTCCCCTCTTGAGTTCTGCCAATATAAGGTGGGTCTCTTAATAGGTCTCTGTTTCTGACGATGGCAGATTACTGTCCACAGCTTGGAACACCCAACTCTCATTTCCTTTACTGTGAGTTAGTGTGGAATGATCCAGGTAAGCAAGGCAGGACAAATCCAGCCCAAACCTGACACATCTGGAGCAGAGCATGGGTTCTAGGTTTTTTGGTCCAGAATATTTTGAAAAATGGAACTGTTAGCCAATATTTAAACATTTGAATGTTTCACACACACACACACACACACACACACACACCAGATATCTGGTTTATCTTGAGAAATCATAAAGTCAGATAGTATTAGCCACCTTCCAGGGTGGCAATATCAAGGAGCTATGTGGAGGCCCTCCCTGCTTGCACAGGGCCTATATTTTAGGGCTTATCCATAATCCCCACAAGTTCCTGCTGTCCTCTAGAACCAGAGATTGAGTGCATGGATCACTTTATACCAGACCTATTTGAAACTCCCTGGCACCTGCAACTAGGATAGTTTATGAGAAAGCAAAGTTGCATCTGCACCTCTATGGAACCAGAAAGTGAATCTAAGCACTGTGAGGTCCAGGGAGGCAGGCCTCCCATGAGTAATCCATTACCCAGACAATGCACAAAGTAAACAAGAAGGAAAGAGGGCATTTCCTTTTTGGAAATTAAACAGGGAAATGAGATGTATAAGGCCTTGTGGTGAGAATGGTTTGCTCTCATTGAATGATCAGTGAGGGTTTCTCTATGATGGTGGCATGTGAGCTGAGGCCAGATGAGGTGGCACAGGAAGAGCTGGGGTACATATTTAAGATATATTCAAAGGCCTTGAAGTGGGAATAAAGTTAGCATATTATAGACTCTGTTAGAAGGCTAGGGTGATGGGCTTTCGGGAACTAGCACAAGAAAAAACAGAATAGTGAGCAGGGGCCTGAATAGTCAGGCAGGGTATTGTCAACCTAAATTTTCCCAAAAGCAGAGTCTAAACAGAGATTCATATGCAGGTACTTGATTTGGGAATATGGTCCCAAGGGAGTGGAAAAAAGGGAGAGAGAAGTGAAACATGGAAGGAAGAAAAGTGAGTACAAAGAGACATTATTGAGTGGGTCTGTTGTGGGGATAAGGAACCTTATAAATGTTCCTCAGAACTGTCAATGTAGAAGCTAAAAGAGGAAGACATTTACTCATTGCCTTCCATCCCCCATAGGCCAGGTGTGGCCCTGCAAGCATTAACTTCTCAGAGCTTCTGAGCTTAATATGCATAATTGTCAAGAATATTCCTGGATGTCTATCACCTCAGAGCTAGAGAAATCCTGGGGCAGAAACAAGAGATATAGCTCGGTGACATGCTGTCAGATTGCATCCAGGCAATGCTGGTCAGAGCCAGTATGAAACTTCTGTATCAGAACTACAACAAAAGGTGGGATGTAAGAATGTATAACAGTGCCAAAAGAGGCCCGATATTGTAACACATGATGGAGATCCCTTTATCTTCCCAACACCAAATCCACAAACCTCCTTTATCTGTACTCAACTTTGCCTTCTATCCTGTTAATAAAGTTGATGTATTCCTGTGCCTTCAAAGGGTCCTTTTCCCTTTTACCTCTGCTTTCCTACATCATCAGATTCTCCCTCTACCTTTGACCATAATACCCCATATACAAACATGCCCTAACTGACATCTTTTTAAAAACCCCCTTGAAGATAACCTATGGCAAATGGACAAATTCTTAGAAACATACATCCTACCAAATCTGAGTCATGAAGAAATAGAAAATCTAAACTAACAGTGAGTAAAGAGATGGAATCCGTAATCGAAAACTTCACAACACAGAAAGCCCAGGACAGGATTTCACTGGAGAATTGTACCAAACATTTAAAATTAATGTCTATCCTTCTCAAACTCTTGAAAAAATTGAAGAGGAAAAAACATTCTCAAACTCATTTTATAAGGCAACATTACCCTATAACAAAACCAGATAAGAATACTACAAGAAAAGAAAACTACAGACCAATACCCTTGATGAATATATATACAAAATTTTTCAAAAAAATACCAGCAAATTGAATGCAACAACACATTGAAAGTATTATACACCATGGGATGTATCCTTGAGATGCAAGGATAGTTGAACATATGAAAACCAATAAATGTAATATGCCTTGTTAATATATTTAAAGATAAAAATTCCTATGATCATCCCAATAAGTCAAGAAAAAGCATTTGACAAATTCAACATCCTTTCATGATAAAAACTCTCAAAAATTATTATTAGAAGGTATATAAAAGGAATATACCACAACATAATAAAGGCCATATGTGACAAGTTCCCATCTAATATCCTACCTAAGAGTGGAAACATTCTCCCAAGATCAGGAGTGAGACAAGGAAGCCCCACTCATTACTCCAGTTTAACACAGTCCTGGAAGTCCTAGCCAGAACAGTTAGGCAAGAAAAGAAATTAAAAATCATCCAAATTGAGAAGAAAGAAGTAAAATTGTATGTTTTCAGTTAAGATCTATAAAGATTTCACCAAACAATCATTAGAACTAATCAACAAATTGGGTAAAGTTGCAGGATACCAAATCAAGATACAAAAATCAGTCCTGTTTCTATACACTAGCAATGAACTATCTGAAAAAATAATAAAATAAAAACAATTTTATTTAAAATTTTTTAAATGTTTTATTTATTTTTGAGAGAGAGAGAGAGACAGCATGCGCAAGGGAGGGTCAGAGAGAGAGGGAGACACAGAATCCGAAGACAGGCCCCAGGCTCTGAGCTAGCTGTCAACACAGAGCCCGATGCGGGGATTGAACTCATGAACTGCAAGATCATGACCTGAGCCGAAATCAGACGCTTAACCAACTGAGCCATCCAGGCACCCCAAGACAATAATTTTATCAACAATAGTATAAAAAAGAAAATACTTAGGAATAAATTTAACCAAGGAAGTGAAAGGTCTTTACACTGAAAAATACATGACTTTGATGAAAGAAATTGAAAAAGACACAAATAAATGGAAAGATATTCTGCACTTATGGATCAGAAATATTAATACTGTTAAAATTTCCATGTGACCCAAAATCATCTATAGATTCAATGTAATCCTTATCAAAATTCCAATGGCATTTTTTCACAGATCTAGAAAATTCTATATGAAAGCACAGAAGATACTTAATAGCCAAAGAAATCCTCAGTAAAAAGCTAAGTTGAAGGCGTTATACTTCCTGATTTCAAACTATATTACAAAGCTATACTATGATACTGGCATAAAAATTGACATATAAACTAATTGAATAGAATCCAGTGCCCACAAATAAACCCACACATACAACCAACTAACATGTGACAAAAAAGCCAAGAATACTCACTAGGGAAAGGATAGTCTTCAAGAAATGGTTTTGAGAAAACTGTATATTCACATACACAAGAGTAAAATTGGACCCTTATTTTATACCACTCACAAAATTTAACACAAAATGAATTGAAGATTTAAACACAAGATCTGAAACCATTAAAGTCCTAGAAGAAAACAGAGGAAAAGTCTCCTTAATATGGATCTTGACAACAGTTTTTTGGATATGACATACAGAGCAAAGACAAGAAAAGCAAAAGCAAAAATAGATAAGTAGAACTATATCAAACTAAAAGCCTTCTGCAAACAAAAGAAATAATCAACAAAATTAAAAGGTAACTTACAGAATGAGAGAAGATATTTGCAAACTAAGATCTGATAAGGTATCCCCAAATATATATGGTATTCATATAACTCAATGGCAAACAACAAACAGATAATCCAATTTAAAAAATGGGCAGAGGATCTAAATAGATATTTTTCTGAGGAAGATATCCAAATGGCCAACAGGTACATGAAAAGATGCTCAACACCTAATCATCAGAGAAATACAAATCAAAACCACAATGAAATATCACCTCATATCTACTAGGATATCTATTATCAAAGAGATAAGAGATAATAAATGTCAACAAGGCTGTGCAGAGAAAAGAACTCTTGTACACTATTGGTGGGAAAATAAACTGGTACAGGCATTATAAAAAACAGCATGGAGGTTCCCCAAATTATAAAAGTAGAATTATCAGATGATCCAGCAATCTCACTTCTGGGAGCAATTCTGAAGGAAGAAAAATCAGTAAACTTAGAGATATCTGCACTCCTATGTTTATTTATTATTTATTTATTTATTTATTTGTTTTTTGGGGTTTTTTTTGTTTTTGTTTTTTTTTACAGATAGTTTATTGTCAAGTTGGTTTCCATATAACACCCAGTGCTCATCCCCACAAGTGCCCTCCTCCATGCCCATCCCCCCCCCACACCCATGAGTCCTCAGTTTGTTCTCAGCATTCAAGAGTCTCTCATGCACTCCTATGTTTATTGCCAAGATATGGAAACAACCTAGGTATCTATCAATGGATGAGTGAACAAAGAAAATGTGAGATCTCACAGGGAGTTCCCTCTTCCTTCCCCTTATACTCTCAAGAGCAAGCTTGGCTATCTGTGCCCACAGTCAATGACCTCTGTGAATGGGCACACCTGTCAGAGTCAATAACTGAAATCAGTAACTGTGTCCCTTGCAATTTATGTTGGCTCTTCTCCTTCATCTTTGAATAACTTCCTATTTAATATAAATGCAAAATGCACAGTCTTTATAATTGGAAAAGCCATAGGTGACACCAAACTCCAATTTGTTCATGATATCCCTGGCCTGGGCTAGGCAGCCAAATCTGCATCTGATCCCCCCAGGGTGTGGAAGATGCTGAGAAAGGGCCTTTGGCAGATGGCCAGTGAAAATGGAGGCAGAGGTCAACTAACAGAGTGGAGAAGAGGGGCTGGAATAAGACATTAACTTAATAACACACCAGAGATGGTATGGCCTAAGGGCACTCAGTAAGGGAGAAGGCAACAAGATCAGTAGCGCTTAGAGCACTCTACTCACCATATCACAGATACCCAACTGTGTATTATTAGCTCCTTGCTCTTGTCTGCCCCTACTAGAAGGTAAGCTCTGCAAGTGTAGATTCCATTAGTATTGTTCTCTGCTGAACCCTGAGCCTGGCATTGTAGCAGGTAGATGCTTGTCTAAGAATGAGTGGAGGTGAAAACAACAAATGAGGATGTTGTAGCTCTCCATGTACTGTGGGCACTGAAACTACCTGTATGCCTGTCAGTCCCTCACCACATCCTCAGAATATGATGTCCTCACGTCCAGGACAGTCTTACTGTTCTCTGACTTCCCAAGCTCAAATCTGGGACTGGCCCAAAGTTGGAATATGAATGAATGAATGATCAGTGGGAAGAAGCTTCAGGGGTAGAGATTCTGGCTTACTATGACTTATCATTTTAACATAATCTCTGAGCCCCCAATTGTTCCACATTGTGACCTACACTCTGGGCCCACAGCGATGAATACTCTCTTTGTATGGGAAACCCAGAGTCCAACAGGAGAGGATTTACAATGTGACACTGATTTCTAGTGCCTGCTTCATTCTCATACTTTCATAGAGCTTCTGGACACCTGCCTTGACCTCATAGCTCTAGCCAAGCCAAATCCCTGTGTTTCTCCTCTGGGTCCTGTTGCTGTGCTCTGTCCAGCAGTCCTAGTGACTTCTTGCCCTCTGACCTCACTCCTGGCTGCTACCCCACAACCCATAAGGGACCTGGACCTAACTTTGTTTTTGTCTGGCCTTCTGGGTGTCAGCTTTGCACCCTTATGTTAGTGGTTACTGCTGCCTTTGTTGAGATGTGTCACTGGTCAGTCACTCATGCCTTCCCTCTGGAGGTTGAGTAGGGCAGCTGAGATCAAGGCCAGGAGAACAGAAGTAAACAGAGATGGAAGAGGGAGAGGTGGGGGCAAGAGTGTGCCAACAAGCATACCAACTACTAAGGCAGTGTTTTTCAAACTCTAAATGAGGATTCTAAATAGGTCATAAATTCAGTTCTGTGGCTTTTAATCAGCATTTAAAAAAAATGAAACAGAATAGAATAGTAAAAAAAATATAAACAGATCACCTTCTATTGGGCTTATAGTGTTCTGAAGCTTTTTGTGATCTGGGAGCAGATGGAGTCCTGGGACAGGTGTGTATGTCATCCCTACTGGATGGCCAAAGAGCCAGTTGCTGGATAATGACAATATAAAGACTGAATTCTGTGCAATATTGACTTTAAAACCAAAGAAAATAGAAAGTAAAACTGGTGTGGTCTTAGAGCATAGGGTTGGGAAGTTCTCCAGCTGGGTGGTCTCTGCAGGAATTAGCTGCCTTGCCATTCATAAGCACTCATGTGAGGTTTCTTGCAGATCTTTGCCAAGTGAAAGCCCCTGGATTTTCCCAGCAAAGGATCTTCTTAGTTTGTCTAGGAGCCTGCATACCTCACCCCTATAATAACCTCCCTCTTCTGTCATTATCTATCATCCTTTTTCATCTTAGGAGAACTTTTCTTCCCTACTTTTCTGAGAGATACTTTATCCTTTCTTCTACTATTGCCTCAAATCCTACTGTCTGTTTTTGCTTTCACAGTAAACCATGATGTCTTATTAGCAATGGAAAAAAAAAAAACCCAAACAGTGCCCTAGAAAGCAAGGGTAGCTTATGTATTACACCCTCCTAGGAGATAAGAGAACACTTACAATCATCTAATTCAAAAGGCACTAAAAGCTACACATATATTAATTACCTCATTTAGCCTGTATAACAGATCCTTGAAAAAGGTATATTATTACCCTCCAGGAAACAAGGCAGAGAGGTTAAATGACTTTCCCAAGGTCATAGTCAGGAGCTAAGCTAAAAGGCAAACCCAGACAGTCTATTTCTAGAATGCTCTCTGCTTTATCCTCCATATTATTTTTCAGACTAAACAAAATATGTTTCTATATTAAAATACCATAAGCATTCACTACACATTGTGTTTCTCTATGGTGAGTTATTGGTACCTTCATGTATAGTGTCTATGACTCAATTCACTCCCTCATTCTCAGAGTCTGGTTAGATTCTGTCATGGAGTAGAAACTCAGGATGTGTTGGCTGAATGAAGAATGAGTAGCTATCCAGACTCTTGGTAATGTCACAGTGTCTGTGTATGACCTCACATACATCTGAGTGGGTCCCAGACAGCAACTTCATCCAAGAGGTCGTCTTTGTTTTATTTTTAGTAAGTGTACTCTTTAATCCCCATCCCCTATTTCCCTTATCCTCCCACCCACTTCCCCTCTGGTAACCATGCTTTTTCTCTATAGTTAAGAGTCTGTTTCTTGGTTAGTTTCTCTCTGTCTTTTTCCGCCATTGTTCATTTGTTTTGTTTCTTAAATTCCACATAAGAATATAATCACACAGCAGTTATCTTTCTTTGACTGACTTTATACCCTCTAGTTCTGTCCATGCTTTGCCAAATGGCAAGATTTCATTTTTTATAGCTGAATAATATTCCATTGTATATATACCACTTTTTCTTTATCCATTCATCTATTGATGGGCATGTGGACTGCTTCCATAGTTTGGCTATCGTAAAAATGCTGCTATTATGGAGGTGCATGTATCTCTTTGAATTAGTGTTTTATATTTTGGGGGTAAATACCCAATAGTGCAATTCCTGGATGATAGGAGAGTTCTATTTTTAACTTCTGGAGGAAACTCTATACTGTTTTCCAGAGTGGCTGTACCAGTTTGCATTCCCACCAACAATGCATGAGGATTCCCCTTTTTTCACATCCTTGCCAATACTCATTTCCTGTGTTTTTGATTTTAGCCATTTGACAGGTATTAGGTGATATCTCATTGTGGTTTTGATTTGCATTTCCCTGTTAATGAATGATGCTGAACATCTTTTCATGTATCTTTTGGCCATTCTGGTTGCCTCTTTGGAAAAATATCTATTCATAGCTTCTGCCCATTTTTAATTGGATCATTTGTGTGAGGGGAGTGGGTTTGTGTATGTTGAGTTGTATAAGTTCTTTCTATATTTTGGAATCTAACCCTTTATTGAATACGTCATCTGCAAATATCTCCTGCCACTAAAAGTTTGCCTTTTAGTTTTATTGATTGTTTCCTTTGCTGAGCAGAAACCTTTTTATTTTAAGGTAGTCCCATTAGTTTATTTTATCTTTTATTTCCCTTGCTTCGGGGGATATATTTAGAAAAATGTTGCTACAGCTGACGTCAGAGATGTTACTGCCTGTGTTCTCTTCTAGGATTTTTATGGCTTCAGGTCTCATATGTAGGTCTTTAATTGGTTTTGGATTTATTTTTGTGTCTTATGTAAGAAAGTGGTCCAGTTTAATTCTTTTATATGTGGCTGTCCAGTTTTCCCAACACCATTTCCTGCAGAGACTTTTCCCCCATTATATTCATTCCTCTTTTGTTGAAGATTAATTGACCATATAGTTGTGGGTTCATTTCTGGGTTTTCTTTTCTGTTCTATTTATCTATGTGTTTATTTTTATACTAATACCATACTATTTTAATTACTGCTACTTTGTAATATAACTTGAAATCTGGAATTGTGATACTTCCAGTTTTGTTTTCCCTTTTCAAGATTGCTTTGGCTATTCAGGGTCTTTTGTGGTTTCATACAAATCTTAGGATTATTTTTTCTAATTCTGTGAAAAATGCTCCTGTTATTTTGATAGAGATTCCATTAAATCTGTAGATTGCTTTGGTTAGTATAGATATTTTAACAATATTTGTTCTTCCAAACCATGAGTATGGACTGTCTTTCCATTTCTTTGTGTCATCTTCAATTTTTTTCATCAATGTTTTATAGTTTTCAGAGTACACGTCTTTAACCTTTTCAGTTAAGTTTATTCCTAGATATTTTATTGTTTGTGGTGCAACCAAAAGTTAGTCTTGTGAAGAAGAATCAGGACCTTGAATATGTTCATTCTTCATCAGTTTCTAAGGGATAGCAATGTCTTAGGTCTACTCACTTGAGACCAGAATGACCCTCTGCATCTGACTGAAAACAGGGCTGCCAGTATCCCTGAGGCTAACTTTCCCTGGTTCTAGAAGCTTCTTTCAAGCTCTGGGCCCTAGATCTCTGGCTTAGGGTCAGATAACGCTGCCTTTTATAACTGAGAGAAACACTAGAAATCCTTTTCCCAATGCTGTCAACATACTTTTATTCAAACCCCACTGTTACAGAATTCTTGAGCTCATGTTCCGTGTTTTTATAGGGACCAGAATGTGGAAATTTATAAGCCCGATCTTATAGCATGTGGAGCAAGAATAGAGTAAGAATAAGGCCAGTGTTTCAATAAGGGAAAATGGTCTATTGTCCTCAAACCTGGGTAGATGTCAGAATAACCTCAGGAGGTTTAAAAAGAAGTCCAGGAACTACTTTGAGTAATGATAAAGGATTAATGTAGTTACATGAATTCTCCTATGATAACAATAATACAAACTTGATAAACTTGATAAAATAATTTAAACAAAACAAGTATTTAATAGTGTGGGAAATCATCTAAAAAAAGACAAAATTTGAGAAACATTTACTCCTAAAAAATTGTATCTGCAAAAGGTAAGAATTTTGAGTTTGTGGCTTTGTGATCTGAAGTTGTTTGTCAAATTGGCAACCATGATTACAATAAAAATGGCAATAGAAAAATGAAACCTTACCAGATACAGGTGCTAGAGGTCAGAGTTCAAGCTTAGAAAATTTAAAGAGGTGAAATTTTGGAAGCAAACCCTTGCTGACAGTGAAATTACATATACATGAAGGAGACTTGGTTAGCCTGGCAAAAAGAGCAGGCAGAGATAAGAGAGAAATGTGCTTATGGAAGAAAGAGATACCCAGGGGAAAGTCTGTGAAGTTGATTTTTTAAAAAATGAGGATAGTACCCAGTTGTGCACAGCTCAGGCAGTGAGTAGAAGAAAGATTAAGCATTATAGATTTGAAGTATCAGAGGTCAAAACTTAAAGCTAGCAGACTTTGAAAATTTCAGGGAGAGGTGGTCCCTATAAGTAAGGAAACAACATTGGCCCTATCTCCATTAAAATTACTGAATGAGCACCAAATTACACAGGCATAAAAGAGGCCAAAGGTCCCAGGCTGAAAAGGCAGCATTAAGAAGCAAAATAAAGAGCAGAGATATGACTTTCTGTTTTAAACATGGGAATCAAAAGTTTGGAGCTTGAACTCAAGCAAATTAATACCTTCACAAAACCAAAAATCTTTAGACAAACAACAGAATAATCCAGATTCACTAAAAATTTATCTTCACTGCCTAGTTTTCATTGAAAATTACTAGACATAGAAAGTACCAGGAAAAAACCTGATTCCATGAGGAGATAAATATGTTAATTAGTTTGCTGTAGTGATCATTTTCATTACATGCACATTTATCAAACATCATGTTGTACACCTTAGAGACATACAATTTTTTTATTTTAAAACAAAAAGAAAGGAGAAATAAACAGATTCCATGTGAACTCAGATGTTTGACTCACAAAGACTTTAAAGCAGCTATTATATACATATGCAGATAATTAAAGACGAATACGTTTTAAGATTAAAGAGAAATATGGTGTAAATGAATGAATCTTAATAGAAAAATGGAAACAATAAAAAAGAAAATCCAGAGCCTAGTAAATATAATAAATACAATTTAAAAATCAATGGATAGACTTAATAGCAGATGAAAAAGTAATCAGTAAACTTGAAGATAGATCAATAGAAATTACTGAGTCTGAAGCATATAGAGAAAAGAGTGAAGAAAATGAACAGAATCATGGAGTTATGTGAGACCAAAACATACATGCTATTTGAATCCTAAAGTGAGAAGACTAGAAAAAAGGAAAAGAGAAAATATTCAGAGCAATAACGGCCCCCAAAATATTAGTTTGAGTTGAAAACATTAATTACAGATCCAAGAACTCCATCAACCCCAAGTATAATAGAATTAAAGTTAACTCTCCTAGACATAGCAAATTCAAAGTTCTGAAACCAAAGAAAGAAAATTGTGAAGGTAGCCAGCAAAAAATGATAGGTAGTATCCAGGGAAAACAGTGAGAATAATGACTGATTTCTTATCATAAGGAATGGAAGCCAAAATAAATAAGAACAATATAATTACAGTACCGAAAGGGGGAAAAGAACTGCCAACCAAGAATACTATACCCAGAGAAAAGATCCTTGAAAAATGAAGGTAAAATAAAGTCATCTTTGGAAAAGATATGAAACATTTTTGAACATTTTTTGAAAAAAAAATCTAAAAAGCTGAAAAGTGTAAACATTAAAAAGCTTCAATGTTATAACATCAGTCAAAATAGATTTCAAAACAAGGGGTGTTACTGGAGGCAAAAATGGAGTTTCCATTACTATAAAAAGGTCAGTACAAAGAGATATGACAACTACCTATGTGCCTAATAATAGATCTTCAAAATATATGCATAAAAATCACAAAATTAAAAGCAGAAATATATAAGGTCACAATCATAGTAGGAGATTCTAGCACACCACTTTCAGGAACTAATAAAACAATTAGATTAAAAGAACTAACAGACCATAAGGAAATAGAATATCCAAAGGATATTATCAACCACTTTAACCTACTTGACATTTATAGAACACTACATCAAACAACTACAGAATACACATTCTTCTCAAGTGCAAATAAATGTTCACTGAATAGATGCATATACTGTATCATAGAATGAATTTCAATAAATTTCAAAAGAATGAAATCTTACAATGTATGTTCTCTAGCCACAAAGGAAGTAAATTCAAAATTCTAACTGAATTCAGTCAGTTGCAGAAATTTTACACTGTCTAGCATCCCTAGTAATTTTGGGGTAATGGTCTCATTCTCTCCAACTTTCCAGGAAGCACTGAACTAGGGCACTTAAAAATAACTTTATCGTTAACTGTCCTATTTCTACTCTGATAAGCACGTGGACATGCATTCCCCAACTTTGAGCTACTGGCAGAAAATGCAATTCCAACTGGAGTTGTCAAAAAATGAATGCAACCCCTCATGTAACAGAAAAGCACTGTATGAGGATGTGGTCCCTGGTCCTCAGTTTCCAAGTTCTGCTTTTCTCTAGGTGGACTCCTTACCAAGCAATGTGTTCTGGTGCCCAGATAGCCACCTTCAGCTTCATAGCCAGCAGAAACATCTTTTATTTCCCAAGATGCACTAGAAGCATCCTTTCAGTATCATGGCTCTGATTGGCTAAGTGTAGGTCACATGACCTCCCCGGATTCAGATTCAAATCAATCATGCCACTCACTGTTGGGTTTAATGGTGCTTCTGTGCTTTCCCCGAGGAAAATTGGGGTTAAGAAGAGGGAATGAATTGGGGCTCCTGGGTGGCTCAGTTGGTTAAGCATTTGACTCCAGCTCAGGTCATTATCTCACAGTTCGAGAATTCTAGCCCTTCCTCAGGCTCCGTGCTAACAGCTCACAGCCTGGAGCCTGCCGCAGATTCTGTGTCTCCCTCTCTCTCTGCCCCTCCTCTGCTCATGGTCATGCTCTCTCTTTCTCAAAAATAAATCAACATTAAAAAAAAGAAGAAGTGGGAATGAATTTGGACAGACTGTAATGATTCCCTGCACTGCCTGCATCCCTGAGGCTTAAAGATAGCAGTGCAGGAGGTAGGAAGGTAGTGGAAAGTCCTGAAGGAAGATGAGGCCCCAGCAGGATAGGACTTGCCTCACAGCCTAACTCCTGTCCTTCCAGACCTGGTCATCTCCAGGTGGAGGATGATGAATGAAAATGTATACACTTATACACACAGGCACATTTGCACACACAGACACTGCCATGTATTTTCTTTTTTCCCCCACAATGAATACAGCTTACATCTGTATAAATACTTTCTTTAAAAGTACAAATAATTTTAAAATTTTTATTTGTTTCATTTTAGTTTTTAAATTTACATCCAAGTTAGCATATTGTGCAACAATGATTTCAGGAGTAGATGCCTTAATGCCCCTCACCCATTTAGCCTACCCACCTCCCACAACCCCTCCAGCAATCCTCTGTTTGTTCTCCATATTTAAGAGTCTCTTATGTTTTGCCCCCTTCCCTGTTTTTATATTATTTTTGCTTCTCTTCCCTTATATTCATCTGTTCTGTGTCTTTAAGTTCTCATATGAGTGAAGTCATATGATATTTGTCTTTCTCTGACTGACTAATTTTGCTTAGCATAATACCCTCCAGTTCCATCCACATAGTTGCAAATGGCAAGATTTCATTCTTTTTTAGTGCTAAGTAATACTCCATTGTATATATGTGTATATATATAATATATATATATATTAATATATTCCTTATCCATTCATCCATTCATGGACATTTGGGCTTAAAAGTACAAATATTTAAGACAAAAACATTTAGACAAAAGCATTTAGGAGTTGTACTTTTGAGAAATAGAGTGGTATAGTGGAAAGATGTTTAACTTTAAGGTCAGAAATGTATACTCCAGAGGTGTTCCTGCCAGCTATGAAGCAGTTAGCAAATTACTATTTCTTTTAGCCTTCAAAATGAGAATAGTTCCTGATTTAATAATTTCATATGATGCAAGGGAAAACCTTACCAAAATGTGGAGCATCAGAAATGGTGCACATATAGAGCATCCTATACTATAGAATGTTTTACAAATGGAAGAGAATGCCCTTTGTATTTCAACTCTGGAAGCCACAGGAAAGTCACTTGTACTTTGTACCACCTATTCAGGATGGATGGATTCCCACCCTTTTGAGTCTTCTCCTTGCTTTGCAAAAGCAGAGCCCATGCCTGTTATATCTACAGGCTTTAACTACTAAACAAATAGAAATAACAAGTGTAGCTTGGAATCAAACTGAGGGACAGAGGCAATTAAAAAATAAATCAGGCATCTTGGAAAAAGTTATTTGCAGAAACAGTTGTGTCCACAGCATGAAATATGAAGGAAATGCATTAAAGCAAAAATTAATTTAATAAAGATTCATCCTTATTCTTTTTAAAGGAAAGAATACTATAAAACACTTCATTAAGCAAAGTCTCAAGGACATATTGACTTTTTTTTTAAAGAATTTTTTAAATTAGAGAGATGAAAGAAAAGAGACAGAGAAGTGGGGAGGGGAATATGACCCTTGTCTGAGTGTGCAGCTTCAAGAACTGGGCAGGACAGCTCAGATATGTGGAGAGGAAGATAAGGGTTCTTAGGAGTCCCCTGATCCCTATTCATTCATGTCCCATTGAGTCCATCATGCTAGAGCCACACAAAGCCACTCAGACAATGGCAGTCTCTGTCTGCTCAGAGAATCCAGACACATAAACCCAAATGTGATTCAAGACACACATTCAAGAAATGGCCAAAATTGTGCCATCCCCCACCTTATGCTTCAACATTTCTATGAGCAGGTGAACAAAGATGCCACTGAAGAAGGTAATTATCTGGTCTCTTCCCATAACATTTCAGAACCTAGCATGGTGCTGGGAAATCAGCTGACTCTGCAAGATGCCTGCTGATTGATGTAGTAGGCATTTGGTGTATGCTATCCTAATTTTTTTTTTTTTTCCTGTCCACTTCCTATCAATACCAAGCTTTCTCTTCAGATATCCATCTCAGCTCATGGCCCCACTCACAATTCCAGATTGGGATTTTGAGTGGCTTAAATTCAGATATCTCACTTCCCAGTGCTGGTCATTAGTACAGAGGTGGCATATAAACTAGGTTTACTCAATCAGAACAAATCTCAGGACTCTTTGGAACGTTGAGATAGAAACACTCTCACCATCAAGACTGTGTGGTGTGTAGGCTGGAAACCTAGAATCATGGGAGCCACTGTGGCTAAAAGAAAGGAAGCTAGCCCAGTGACAAAGCCAGAGAAGAGCCCAGAGAGAACTGCAGGAAAATGAAGTGCTCTGATCATGCCATTCCTAAAGCTGTACTTCCTTTGAATTCCAGTAATTTACTTTAGTAGGGATAAATTCTGTTTGTTTTGTAGGCTGCTTGGAATTTTGCTGTTGCTTAATGCTTGCACATTAATGTTCTGACACTGAGGCACCTTGGTGGCTCAGTTGGTTAAGCATCTGACTCTTGGTTTCAGCTCAGGTCATGATCTCACAGTTCATGGGATGGAGCCCCACATTGGACTCCACATGGACAGTGTGAAGCTTGCTTGGGATTCTCTCCTTCCTTTTCTCTCTGTCTTTCCCCTGCTTGCACTCTATCTCTCTCAAAATAAATAAGTAAACTTAAAAAAAAAAAAAAAAGAGTTCTGGGGCACCTGGGTGGCTCAGTGAGTTGAGCCTCTGACTTCAGCTCAGGTCATGATCTCACGGTTTGTGGGTTCAAGCCCCACGTCGGGCTCTGTGCTGCCTGCCAGCTTGGAGCCTGGAGCCTGTTTCGGATTCTGTGTTTCCCTCTCTCTCTGACCCTCCCCTGCTCATGTTCTCTCTCTCTCTCTCTCTCTCTCTCTGTCTCAGAAAGAAATCAAGCATTAAAAATTTTTTTTAATTAAAAAAAGAGTTTTGACACTGAGGAGGTCAGAGAATGGGAAAAATCTAAGGAGAGAAAAGAGAAAAAGAAGGGAGAAGGAAGAGAGAAGAGACGAGAAGAAGAGAGGGAGAAGAGAAAGTGGAGGAAGAGAAGGAGGAAGGAGGAAGGAGTAGGGAATCCCAGAGCAGTTTGGAGCTGTGCCGGCTAGTATGCCATGTCTCATATTTCACAGATGAGAATTCTGAGATCCTGAGATTTGGGGTAACTCTTGCAGAGCCACACCACTAGCAGATACCAGCATGGGAACCCAAGGCTCCTGGTGGTCAGGCACTCTCTTCATTTCCCCAAGCCATGAATAAAGAAGAGCAGCTTTTATAAGTTAAGGGGTTCTTTCTCATTACAGAAAACTTGGGATCTGCATATAAGTAGAAAGAAAGAAAAAAAGCCATAATTTCACCAGCCTCTAAAACTACTATTAACATTTCACCAATTTTTCTGTCAGTATTTTTCTCTATTTAAGGATAATTTTTAGAGCTGTAAACACTCTGTTTACATAGTTTTAGTCCCAGAATTTTTTCTCTTACTGTTATTTCATGAGCATTCTTCCATGTTATTGTGTATTCTTCAGAAACATCATTTTTATGACACTATAATATTCAATCATGGAGATCTTTCCTAATTACCTTAGCTATTTTCCTCTCTTTGAATGTATTGTTTGTTTCCAGTTTTTCAACATAGTTTCAAAATTGCATAAAGCTTTTCTTATCAAAGATGATTTACTTAGAATAGATTCCCAGAAGTGAAATCTTAGGGTCAAAGGGTAGGAATTAGGGTTGCAAAGTTTAACAGCTAAAAATGCAGGGTGTTCTGTTAAATTTTAATTTCAAATTATTTGTTATCTGAAATTCAAATTTTACTGGGAGTCCAACCCTACTAGGAAAGTTTTAAAGGTTTCCATAAATATTTCACATGTCCTGTCTACTCTAATGTATTTCCTCAGGTTAGAAAAGAGGTAGAACAAGAGAGTAACATCTAACAGTTTATTTTGTGCCATGCACTGTTTGAACACTTTACACATTAGTATGTTTAAGTCTTGTGTCAACCTCAAAGGCGAGGAATTATCTTTAGCTCTGCTTTGCAGATGAGAAAGATGAAGTAGGTAAGGGTAAGTCAAATGCACAGAAGTACCCAACTAGAATGTGTGGGGCTTTGCAGGGCCCCAAAGAGCTGAATGAGGGGAGACCGTGGTGGAGAGAGAGATTGGTGTCCTGCTGCCAAAAGCAGCAGGCTTCTTTGTGGTATCTTGCTTGGGTCCACCTCAGTCAACCTCAACTGTTCAAACAGCCTTTCTCACCTCCACAGACCCCAAGTCTTCACCAGACAGGAGCAGGACATTTTGTGGGAAGACAAGGTAGAGAGTTTACATTACACATAATGGAAACAGTTCCGTAAAATGAAGTTTGAAACTAGTCCATTCCCTCTGAAGTCCCTCTCTAGCTGTCAGCCTGAGTCTCCATTTCACACACATATCTTTTCATCCTCTGGGCCTGTTCCCTCTCCTCTTTGAATCTCCCCACCCCCAACACCCCAG
>NW_027528608.1:298709-381843 GCF_008692635.1 Crocuta crocuta
CCCTATCAAGTGTGAGGAGGAAAATCTGGAGCTCCTTCAGCTTCTTCATTTGCATCTCTATATCTAGTACTTCACTCAGCAAACAACATCCATTCCTCACTGACACTTATCCTCCTGGAAAGGAGAGGTTATACTTAATAAATATTTCCCTGCCTAAATATCTCTAATTTTAAAATATCAAGTGGTAAGGGACTGTATTCCTTCTTGCTTCTCTCCCCTGCCCCCATGCTCCCTTTCTCACCTTCTTCCTTCCTACTCAACAAGCAAAGGGTAGGAGTGAACCCTGGGTCAAGCTCTGTGACAAATACAATGTCTTCCTTGGCCTAGAGTTGTGAGGGCCCAGAGTAGAAACAGCACTCCGTCTTGGTATCCTGGAAGGCTTTATGGCCAAGGTACCACTTAGCTGGGCATTGAAGGATGGTAGACTTTGCCCATGTGGAGATCAGGTGAAAGGCTGCCCATCCCAGTGAGGACATTTTGAAGACACAGGCCAGGAAAAGAGAAAGGCTTAAGTCTGAAGCATATTAAGTTCTCTGCAACCTCCTTTCTATATTCATCAGGAACTTCCTTTTGGTTGAGGTCAAAAGGGTCATGGGCGGAGCGGCACTGATATTTGGTGTCTCCATTTGGGAAGCATCCCTGAACAGCTGGTACCCACCACATCATTGCTGAGACTGTTCATAAACGGTTCACAAAATGCATGTAATTTTTAAAACTGCTCATGAAAATGGATCAATCAGCATCAGGCTTAAATAATTAGTTCCTTTGCTAAGAAAAAATAGTGCTTCTTAATTATTGTGCTGGTTGTGTGAGAGGTGTTTTTGAAGACAACAAATACAACAAACAGCCCTCTGAAGGCTCTGTCCTTCCACCTGCCTATAGGGGAAAGAATCTAATTAAAACAAAGAAAAAATGTTAATATTTAATGGTGTGATTTTCCCCAAATCCTTTTTGCTTCTCAACTTAACCCAGTGACAGCTCCAAAAATTCCCCCCAAAAAGAGCACACAAAATCCCATGAGTGCAATTCTGTCAGAGCACAGTTTTAATGAATAGCTTTGTGCAGCAAGCTCTGGGAGCTTCAGAGCTGACACGAGAGTGCCTTCCTCAAACCACCATGTCCTCTGCTTTCAGCTATCCTCCAAGGCTGCCCTGGCCACCTGCCTTAAACACCTCAGGCCTCAGAGCTGTGTGCTCCTGCAGTCAATTCAACTCTGTCCCTATGTTGTGGAGAACTTTGGAGGAGTGTGTGAAGCACAAGACCAGGACCTACTGATTTCCAGGAAGATCCAATGAGTTGACATGAATAAACACTTAGCAGAATGCCAGGTACATAGTGACCCCTCAACAAGTATGACTTGCTAGCCTCAGACTAGGAGAGTAAGGTCCTAAGGCTGAAGGAGGATGATTTTTGGAAGTCACACAAATTGGCGGCAGAGTCAGGGTGTGAACACCCTGCTCATTATTTCTCCTGATATTATGACTTGCATCCAAATATTGGCCTCCAGTGCTGGCCATATTCTTCACCATTGGTAGAATAGTCCCTGTGTCCAGCACTTCTGTGCTCATTATTTGTGTCTGGATGAGTGTCTGTAGCCCCAACTGGACCCACCTTCATCCTATTCTTGAATGGATATTGTCCTTCTATATCTGCCAAATTCCTTTTGGTTCTAAGAGACAGGCAGTTCAGACTAAGGAACTTAAACCAAAAAAAATAAAGGATTTTTATCTAAGGATACAACTTCAGACATAGGTGAATCCAGGGGCTAGAACAATGTCATCAAAATTTGGCTTTTTCCTCTAGAGTCCTCTGTCATCCAGACCTAATTCTCAGATAAACTGTCCTCTAGAGATTGTTACTAATGCTCTCGACTCCCATCAGAGTCCATTCAAAGTGAGTTTCCCCTGCAGGGCCCCTAGAAAAAGTCTCATTACATGTCATCGGTTCTGGTAGAATGGGTCACATTCTTGGAGCATCCACTGTGTCCAGGGTGATGTAAAGAAAGACTGACAGGGTTGCTTCCTCTGAGTTCCTGTGAGTGCCCTTGGTGCCTCTACTCACAGGCTTTGCCGGAGGAGGAAAGGGTATGTTGTTCAGTAGGGTTTTTTTGTTTTGTTTTGTTTTGTTTTTGTGAGAACAAATTCCACTGATTAAGTGTTGCATTTCTGTTCTAGAGACCAGTGAAATGTGGCTTCAGGCAGTGATCACACATTTGAGACCCACAGACCAAATTCAGTCTGCAGGTGGATTATGTGGGTCCGTAAAGGATCTTTGAATTTGAATTCATTGCCAACATTAAATATCTGCAGATGTACCATAAACATTCAGGTCCCCAGCTTCTTTGGTAAAAAGAGGTCTCTGGCCAGGCAGGGCCTTCTGTGCCTCTGCTCTGCCCAGTCTTCCCAGTCGGCCGTAGAATCTGGCACCTTGCTTCTCTTATTAATAGCCAGGACACTGAAGCCAGAGTTTGCAAGGCCCATGCAAGTCAGCTCAGGGTTAATGCACAGCCCTGCCTTTAAAACACTGCCTTGGAGCTGAGCTGCCATACCAAGAATATAGACAGCCTCCTCCGTCTCAGATGAGTATCAGCAGGCCTGGCAGCTGATGGGCAGGAATTGTTGGCACATTTTACAGAGAAGAAAGGTGAAGTTTGATCAAGTTCAAGGATAGTGTAGTAGAAATAAGCATTAACCTGAGTACCCAGGCAAGTAGTGGTCAGGGAATTGGAGGTGGTTCTCCATCCTGTCCCTGAGACTAGAACTGATGAAACTTGACTATTCGATCCTCTGGTATCAAAAGGATGGGTAATAGAGAGGAGCCAGAGCAGAGCCTGTTCTTTCCTTCTGTGTCCTCCTCATCTCTCTGACTTGGGGAAGATGGGAGTGCCTAAGCAGGACCAGGACTGCAGACAGGCCACATTTACTCCATCTGCCGCCTCCTTTCCCCACCCCTCCCTTGGGCTCCTCTGCCAATTAAGTTCTCAGAGTGGGGATGTCTGCCCCACCTCTTATAGGGAGCAGTGCTGTATGGACCTCTGGTAGGGTCATCTGTAAAAGCAGACCTGGATCAGAGAAAAGTAACGACTCTTTCAAAACCTCAACCCACTTCTCTCTTGTAGGAGAAAGGCAGGAAAGGAGGGAGGAAAAGAAGGGGAAGGAAGACTGAGCCTCCTTTCCTGTGGTGTTAGGGTCCTGTGCACACCCCAAACCTGGCTGTTTTGCTCTGCAGTCAGCCCACACCTGGCCCCCTTATCCTCACTGTCAGCTGCTCTTCTCTCTACTGGTGTCCCAGCAGCCACTCTTGCCCTGCCATGTCCTGCTTAAAATTCCCAGTGGCTTCTTATTTAATGGGGATGAAATCCAAACTCTTGGCCAAGACCCAAAAAGCCTTTAGGGATGTCTTTTCCTCCCCATTGGACCTCATTTTAGCCAACCCCCCTCTGCTGCAGAGTCTGTGGCTGTCTCTGGCATGCCACCTTAGCCTTGACCAGGGACTGTGCCCACTCAACCCACAGCCTGGCACTGTGCCTGCCACAGAATGGGTGCCCACTGAGCGAATGCATGAAAGAATGTATGAGTGAATACAGTTGAACAACAATCTGAGTGGTCTGAACTTCTGTTTATCAGTAGTTAAAGACAACTATTTGCAAATGCTTATCAACTTCATTTAAAATTTTAACTGGGGTTCAAGAATGGCAAAGGAACATGGGGAAAGTTGGCATTATTTTACAGTTTATTTAATTCACTCCTCCTGCTGACACTAATTTAATTCACCTCCAGAGCTACAGGAAGGCCAGAGCTGAAATAACTAACTGCAAAGGCAGGGCCAGGGCAGGAACAGATTATGGAGCAGTGCCTGCAAGCACAGGGTGGAAAGAGAAGAGAAAAGAGCTGTGGCTTCCAGGGGAAAATTAAAGGGGGTGCAAAAAGAAGTCTTTTTTCTAATGGTTCATTTTCTTTCTCTTTAGTCCAAAGTGATAAAAGCAAATAAATTTGTGTTTAGAATCAGACATAGTACAAGGCCATTACATAAAGATATTATCTTCCTGGTGAAACTTTGTCAGAAGCTCTTAATGTCGAAACCATGTAAAGTGGATTAAAATATCACAGGCAAGCAGCGGAGATTGTCAAAATGACAGAATATTATTAAACCTGTATATTTATCCCTTAATTTTCATCTCCACACGAGACCCCAGCGTGGTGCTGTTTCCGCACAAAGCCGTTGGCTGTGTGGCCAGCTGAATGGTGGGAGGGAAACCCGCTTGGGCAGAGCCCAAAATGCCTTCCCAGCTCCCCGGCCAGCCTCTTGCTTGAACAGAGTCCAACCACAGAGTCTAAATAAATAGAAAAAGGTGGCCCTTCTGCCTGGATGACATTTAATTGGCATTCTCTTCCTGGGAGCCACAAAGATCCTGAGGGAGCTGGTAGGTGGTGATGACAGAAAACTCCCCAGAGAAGCCAGGGTGCAGGGCCAGCTGCAGGATTTACACAAGGTGGGGGTGGGGAGGCGCTGCTTCTGTCTTTGGAGTCAGTGGGGAGAGGAGAGCAGGAGAGCTCTTCTTGGCTTGCTTCCACTCTGGCAAAAAGCTACAAGCTATGGGGTGTTCTCTGTGCCTGGCACTGTACCTAAGCTATAGGCACATTCTCTCAGCTAATCTTTATAATAGCCCATGAGGAGTGGGCAGTTGTCCTCTCTCTTTTACAGATGAGGAAACCAGGGCCAAGTAACCAGGTCCTTCAAGTGGTCCATGGTGGCACCAGGTTGGAGCCCAGCTCTGCTGCATACCAAAGCAGACCATCCTCTATGGTGTCTGTGCTCAGGCAGCTCTAAGGACAGGAAGAAAAGAACCAAGGTCGACACACCAAGATGGAGTTCTCTTCAAGGCAAATGCCAAGGGGGATAAGAGGGCACAGAGCAGTGCTTCCAGATGTGTAAGGGAGCTCAGATGTGCCTGTCTTTGCATGAGTCACTCCAGAGTGCTGCACAGGTGGGGACAGGTGTGGACAGTAGCTGTTACTGGAGTGGGAACTGGAGACAGAGATAGAAAGAGGAAGGAAACCTACATTTCCCTGATGACCCCTTTATGCTATTTGAATTTTTTCAATAATTGAGCAGGTTTTAAAACTGTAAGTTAAACCCATGGGAAAAGTAGCTTAGCCAGAAGGAAAGAAAAGCAAGCTGTATTCATTTCTAAAGGCCCCTGAGTGTCACCACCTCTCCTAGACCACTGCCTGGCACACACACACCTTCTTTTCTGATCCTCCAAGCCCCTTGTCTCATTCTTAGCTGGGACCTTCTCAGGACCTTTTCCCTCTCCACTCAGTGTCTGTTCCCTCTTTCTTCTAGTGTAACTTTTGCTCTCCTTCTGCCCCAGCTCTTACTCTGTCTCTTTCAGGCAGCTTTCCCTGGTGACTCTAAGTCCTCCATGAGGGTCTGCAGTGAAGAGAGCTTTCTTTCCACAGCCCAGACCTAGAGCCTTGCCATTATCCATTATCAGGTCTGCTCCTAAGGGTGAGCCATGTTCCATATGCCTTTCCTCTCCTCTTTAGTTCAGTGGGCAGCAGAGGGAGGGAAGATCAGGAGAAATATCTCTATTAAGGCAAACTGGACACGTGCTACCTACAGAAACAAATATGCTAAGCTCAGTGTGAAGCCAGAGCTACGGGCACAGGTGATGTCAAGCAGGTAGAGAAAGGGGCTTCCATTCAAGGCTTGCTCTCTATTCACTGAAGGTAAACAAAGTAGATCCAGAAAGGGGATCCAGCTTTGTGAGGCACGATCCTTATACAATTTGGGGATCCACCTTAAAAAAAAGTCTACAAGATCACAAATATAAATTTTGTATGAAAATTAATATCTAATTAGAATGAGAAAATAAATGACAACAAATACTAGAGGCTAAACAATTCAGGTTTCTTTCCTTATTTCTTTCTTTTCTTTTCTTTTTTTTTTTTTACGAATAGTTTATTGTCAAGTTGGTTTCCATATAACACCCAGTGCTCATCCCCACAAGTGCCCTCCTCCATGCACATCTCCCCCCTCCCCCCCACACCCATCAGTCTTCAGTTTGTTCGCAGCATTCAAGAGTCTTTCATGATTTGTCTCTCTCCCTCTCCCCCACTATATCCCCCCTTCTTCTCCCCCTTGGTCCTCCGTTAAGTTCCTCCTAATCCTCCTATACGTGCAAACATATGAAATTTGTCGTTCTCTGCCTGACTTATTTCGCTCAGCATAACACCCTCAAGGTCCATCCATGTTGCTACACATGGCCAGATTTCATTGTTTCTCATTGCCATGTAGTATTCCATCGTATAGATAAACCACATTTTCTTGATCCATTCGTCCGTTGATGGACACTTCGGCTCTTTCCATGTTTTGGCTATTGTTGAGAGTGCTGCTATGAACATTGGGGTACATGTGCTCCTATGCATCAGCACTCCTGTATCCCTTGGGTAAATTCCTAGCAGTGCTATTGCTGGGTCTTTCCTTATTTCTTTAGGCAGTTTGCCAGCAATACTTACACAGACACGTTTTCTGAGCGCATCCTGGCCCCTCCCACCCAGCATGCTCCTTAAGGCCCACAGACTCTCAGCAAGTGGGAGAGCCTGATGCTTTCTGGGCTTTGCAATCAATTCACTTCTTTGGAGAAGACCCAGTGTCCAGCCATCTGTGTAAAGGATGAACATGACAGATCAACAAAAACCAGATGCCAACCAGTGAACACAGCTCCTATGGCCTAGCCCAGTGCCCTGGCCCTGAGAGGAGCAGAGCAGCAAGCCCACCCTGGACTAGGCTGCTGGGCACCCAGCCCAGGCCTTGCTCACAGGACAGACACTCAACAAAAGACATGCGAATGGCTGGATCAAAGAAAGAGAAGAAGCTGGAGGAAGAACTAGTTGGCAGGGATTTGTGGCAGAGGTGAGGTCAGACCCAGACAGCTCTCCTTGTGCATTCTATCAAATATTTAAAGAAGAAATGATGCCAATGATCCACCTCTACACTTGCTCTTCTAGAAAACAGAAGAGGAGGGCCCACTTTTATGAAAATGGCAATACCCAATACCAAAGCCAGACAAAGTTATTTTTGGGGCGGTGGGGGAGGGACCACAAGATTACTCATGAAGTAACCACTGCAAACATACCAGAATGGCTAAAATTTAAAATGCCAAATGTTGGCAAGAATGTGGAGCAACTGGAACTCCCACACTGCTGTGGGAGTGTAAAATGGTACAATCACTTGGGAAAACAGTTGGACAGTTTCTAAAAATGTTAAACGTACACTCACCATACAACCCAGAATTCCACTTGAATATTTATCCAATAGAAATAAAAACACATGTTCACACACATAGTTCCATGTGGATGTTCATAGCAGCTTTATTACATAAGAGACCTGAATGGAAACAAGGCAAGCATCCATCAACAAGTGAACAAATTGCAATTAATCTACACAATGGGATGCTATTTGACAATGAAAACAGAAACACTAGCAACAACCTAAGAGAATCTCAAAACCACTGTGATGAGTGAAAAAGCCAAACAGAAACTATGGGCTAATTGCTACCATTTACGTGAAATTCCCGAATAGGCAAAATGAATCTATAGTGACCAAAGCTTCCCAGGGTTGCTTGGGCCCAGGAGTGGAAGGCAAGATTGAGTGCAGAAGACTTCAAGCAACCCCTGAGAAGCTTTGTGTCACTACAGATTCATTTTGCCTGTGCTAGAACTTCAGATAAATGGTATCAATTAGTCCATTAGTACAAAAGGCATGAGGGAACTTTCTGGGGTGATAAAAATATATCTCAATTCCAGGGGATGTATGTATTTATATTTGTGTTTGTATGAATTGGCTAAACTTATCAAGATGTACAAGGTGTTTTAAGAAATAAAATTAATAAATAAAAATAGTGTGTTTTAGGCTCTACTCTCAAATATTTTGATTTAATATCTAATGCCTGATTGGGAGGCCTAGGCATTGATATTTTTAATAACACTTGCCCTATTGCTTCCTGGATAGGACTCAGCTTGGGGAAAGGATCGACAACTTTTGAAAAGGTTAATCAGGTTCTGGCACTGTCCAGGCAAGCCCTGTATGAGGCTGTCCCTGTCCACCTTCCTGGCTGATCTCAGATCTCTCTGAGCCTCTTGCACTGTGCTGCTGCCCTGTGATGTGGCACAGGTACCCTCAAGCTCTCAGTAGCCTTCATGCACAAGGCAGTTGACTTTTGACATTCAGGGCAGAGCGCTCATGTCCTTCCTCAAAAGGCCTCCCGTGAGCTGTGAAGTCACCCTCCACCCCCACATCCCCTCTCTCCCTTCACTGTGGTCATTTATTTCCCCATAGTACCTGTCACTTTGTCAAAGAATCTCTGCTGCTTCATTACTCCTTGATGATCCCTCTCCTCAGTTTATGCACACCAGGAGAGCAGGATCTTTGTCTGCCTTGTTCACTGCAGTACATGGCCATCCAAATGATCTCTAGTACATAGTAAGTGCTCGAGAAAATCTGACTAAAGAAACACCTTGACAGAAGAAACTGTCAAGTGAAACTAAAGGGTTGGAACTGAAGATTCACCATCAACCACTGAAGAAAAACAATCACAGAAAAGGTGAATAATTTCTAAAATGATACCACAGGCAGCCAAGAAAACTAAATGCTTCATTTTATTCATTTTCCCCCTGACATTTTCATAAGCCTTGGCAATGAGCAAAATTGTCATGAGTTGCTTTGGCTACATCTGCCCAGCCAATAAGTCCCCATCCCTTCTTCTTGGGAAGGGTCCTGCGGAAGACAGTCATGAGACCCAGACAACCTTTTTCATTTGACCCTGTCTCCCTGAGCACAGCCGATTGGAGCAGCAGCGGACACCTGACCCTAACTGGACCAATCAGATTCTCTGCAGGTGGCTAGCCTGCTAGCGTGGGAAGCCAGCCTCTTCTAGTGAAGGAAGGAGGGGCTGATGAAGCTAGGCTTGTGGTACTAGGGAGGAGAGTAAAGTCAATGCTTGAAGGAGCAGAGCTAGTCCACAGGACGCTTCTGTTCCATGACTTTCTTAGGCTCAACCCCATTTTCCCTGCTGGAATTCCACAAGACCCTCTGGACTCTTTCTTAGAAACCATTTATTCTGTTTTATTTTGTTTGTTTTCTTTTCTGCTTGGGCTAGCTTGAATGTTTTTGTTATTTGGTACAAAAAAGTCCATAACTAATCAAGCATGTATTAAATTACTGTAATAATAAGACAAAATGGTGCTATAAGAATGTAATTTACATACATTTTCAATATGAGCACATATTTACAACTAGAATGTAAAGAGAGGTCCACTTGTGGTTTCTATGCAGCCATTCTGGTCTCTCTGCTCTGACCGCACTGCCTCTCCACCCTCACTCTTCCCTGCCTCTCTACTGGGCTTCCAGATACAGGAGGCCCTCAGGAATTTCTGATTTCCTAACCAAAGCTGGGGTTAGCAGTGGAGATGCTGATGGAGACATGGGTAACTGTGTTCCACGCTTTGTGGGCCATGCATCTGGGATACTAGTGCCCCGTGCCTGCTCAGCACTAATTTGAGCTGCAACACCATTTTCTAAGCTGTTGCCATCTCAGGTCACAAGGGAAACTCTCTGGGGAATCAGGGATGGTTGGTATTCAATTTCCTTTCTCCACTTCTCAAGAGCCAAGCTCCCAAGTTCAAAGACATCTATCATGGGGAGTGATGGATTGTATTTCAGAGCAGGTTGGCAGCAGGGGAGAATTGGATTCAGAAACAACCATCTGGCTCTCGCAACTGTATGCCCTTTGCCCTGCTCAGCGTCAAGCCGGCTGTCACACAATCTGAGTGGCCACAGCAGCAGAACCAACTCTTCTGTCCAACCCAGAGAGCCCTCCTCTGTTCTGGAGAAGCAGAGGTGGTCAGAAAGCCAGTGGGGACACCTTCAGGCTGATTGTGGAGGGAGCTGTGGCTGAGCACAGAGAACTTTTTGAGAGCCTACTATGTACTGGACACATGGGAGACAGACTAAAACAGGCAAAATACCTGTCCACCAAGAACATACATTCATTCATTCATTCACTCATTCATTAAAAAAAAACAGACCTATATATTTTTTATATATATACCTCCAAGCACAGGCACTGAAGCCTGCTTCCTGTTGTGGGAAGCTCTTAGTCTTTGTAAGCACTCTGTCTGGGGTCAGATCCCCGCTTCAACAACTGCTAGCTGTGTGATGTGGGCAAGTCTTACCAGCATGTGCTCCTATATCAACACCTTTCCTCTCTAAGGCTCTGTTCCTTATATGTAAATTGGGGATAATAATACTCATAGAGCTATGTTGATGGAAATAATGTCTACAAAGTGCTTATGAGTAGTAAGTGCTCACTGATATTAGCTGTTATTATTTAGTTGTATCTTTTTTCTTTTACTATTTTTATTATGTCCATGCACTCCTTTATTCAGACACAATTCTATGACCATTTTTTAAATTGAACAAATGGTGTGCTATCCTATGCTATCCATCTCAAACAGCCATAACAATCATTGATTTTGATACAACAGCTGACACTAATAAGGACTGATCCTATTTGCATGTGATCTTCCCTTGGCCCCCTGAATTGGGACTCCCGGGTCGTTCCCGAGCCTCACAAACACAGCATCCCAGCACCATCTGTATGGCCAGGAGCTTGACTCTCAGGCTGCATTTTCCATTTTATGAGCAGATTGGGAGGCAGCCAGCGCAAGCACCAGTTTTTAGGATACCTGGGGAGAGATTTTGTCTTTTTACTGCTTAGCACAGAGATGAAGAGGCAACCAATCAATGAGCACCAGCCAATGACAGCACTTGCCGCTGACAAGCAATGTCACTGTCTATTGTGTTTTCCAAAACTCTTTAGGGTGGCAAGGCTCAGAAAGACACCGAGTTATGTCTAACAGGAAAAGCTTAGAAAACCAAGGAACTTTTAGAGGGTATGTTTCAGCCATTCCTCATGATGAATCCTAACAGAAGAAAGACCAAGCAAAAACTTGGGGAGGTTCCGTACCCTGAAAGGCCTTTCACGTAGATGGTCAAAAGATAAATTAAATAATTGAGGAAAAATGCAAAAAAAATGTTTAACTCTGTATGTGGATGTACATGTGCACACACATGTGTGTGTACCTGAAAGAGACAATGAGACAAGAGCAAATGGTAAATCCATGCTAAATACACAAGTTATCATATTAGCTCACATTTATGGAGTAGTCTATTGTATGCCAGACACTGTGCTAAGCACTTCCATGTACATCTCTTCATCTAATTGCGACAACATAATAATAACATATGGAAACACTTAACAATGCCTGGCACCTGGAATTGCTGTTTTTATCATCCCTGTCTCCAGATGAGGAAACTGAGGCTTAGAGATGTGAAATGACCTTGCACTTGCTTTTTAATGACAAAACCAGGTCTCAAACCTGGTGAGTGTGTATCCTTTCTAATCTAAGGATAAAAGCAACAGAAAATATCCATTCTCCAGCATCTCTTGGTGTCACATACTACAGTAAGGCACTATTGCATATTCACTCATTAAATCTTATTTCCCTCTGTTAGTTTACAGATTAGAACACAGGCACATGGGGGCACAAATAGATTTTCCCAGGGTCACACAGCAAGGAAGGAGTGGAGCTGAATCTCTAGATGGATGGACGTGATTTCGAAGCCTTCCTTCCTGAGACAGTTCATTCTCTGACTCAGGTTGTAAGGTGGTAACAGCATGGTTTCTGTGCCCTCAGAGCCACTGTGAATTGGCAGGAACAAATGTCAGAGGGCCTGCTCAGGAGTGGCTGCTTTGGACAGCTGGGTGGTCATAAGACTCCAACTCCACAGGCGCTATCCTGTGCCCTGAAAGACATCAGTGTTCCACAACTGCTGAAGAAAAATGGCTTTTGTTCTAGAACCAGAAAGAAAAGGGAGGCCTCCTGGGTAAAGATAGGAAAGGCTTCATTTTCTGCCCTGGGTCCTCCCTCCACCACACCATGTGTAATTTTGTCTCCAGGTACCTCCCTGGCTGCTAGATATTCTCATGCCAACTGGGATGTGGTCCAGCTAGGTACGACTACAACTGGCTCTTGGGATCTCTTCTGCTTCTACCATCAAGGTTGCAAGAGCCTCCAAGAATGACTTTCCCTTCCCTTTGACAATGTATAGGGCCTGGCTGACTCCACACTTCACTGCTTGCCATGACAACAGTAGCAACCATAGTATAGTACCCAAACCCCGAGTGTGAAAGAAGAGGCAGCCATCACCTTGAATTTCAACCCTGTAGTACCTTGTGATGTAGAGAATCAGACTTGAGAAAATGTTCTTTGAAGACCCCTGGTTGGAAAGGAAGGACCGGACATCGTCCCGTTGACTGAAGGAGAAATTCCAGGCCATTGTTTATCTGCAGGTTGGCAGGACTCACCAATCCTTATGGCCACTCATTATTCCCACTTTCCAGATGAGAAAACAGAAGTAACTAATTTTCGCAGGGCCATTGCTAGTCAGTGGCTGAGCCCAGGCAAACCGCATTCCAAATCCCCCATTCTTTCCTCAGTACTGCTGAACTATCTAGATGTTCCACAATTCAGCCTGTCAGCTCTCCTCTGCCATGCCTTTTATTTCAGTAAACACACTATTTGTATTCCCTTGGAAATTGCACTCTGGAGAGAGAGTCTTTTGATGGAGGCAGGCTGCATACCCATGCAACACTTTCCTTCTGCAAGCGGAGTGACACAATCGTGCACTATCTCACTGATACGCATAAGGTCAGCCCCCTCTTGGCACTCCACGAAGGAATTCCTGGTGGGGAGGATGGTCACAGCTATACATCTACACTTCTGAGCCAGAAATCTCTGCCTTTGTGTCTGTGGGTGTATTAATTAATCATTCCTTTAACACCAGCTGTGTCTACACTCATTACTAGAACAGTCAATTCCATTCTTAAAAATAAGCTAATTTAAACCGATGATTTGATGGATTTTTAAAAACTAAATTAGTTAAATCTTTGTTTTAAAACAGAATCAATCTTAAGAACAGAGAACTGGTGAATTTTTGAAAGCAAAGTATCATTCATTTGTTCATGTATTCATTCATTTAGCAAATGAGTGACAGGGGATGGGCTAGTACAGTGGGGAGTGGATCCCAGACAATTGGTCTCGAAGCCCTTCAGTCTAATGTGGGGAAGAAGGAGAAGAAATGATCCTTGTTCCCACATTAATCTCTAGATGGCAGTAAAAATAAATAAGTGCCCATCCTACAGGACATAAAAGAGGACTCTATTCAATTAGCAAACCCAGAGAACCTTGGCAGTCGAGGCTGAGGGAGCTTTTGGACTCACCATTGGTTGGTTGCTGAGGTCATTAGAACAGCAGAGGGCGCTCTAGGGAGTGGTTAGAGAGGACCCAGGTCAGCATCACTAGGGAAATGGCAATGGGCAGTTGCTTTCTTGCACTGAGTGGGCAGCTTTTAATTGCAGTCCTCCTAAATCCAGAGTACGTGGTGGCATGGACAAGGTTCACTGTGTAAAGAAAGAGCGTTGTAAGAATTCTCACCTGTCTAGCCTGTGTGACAGATTTAACTAGTGAAGAGAATGGACTGTTTTCAGGGACTAATTACATGATGAAGCTGTTGATGTTACAAATCACTCTCAGCTGTTATCAGAGCTGCCTTCTGCTTTTACCCTCGAGGCCTAGTCCCATCCATCTGCAGGCTGCCAGGGGGGTCCTGTGCACAGACCCGGTAGCCCGACCCCTCAGCTCACCTGGGTTCCACCCCTTACAGGCTGTGAGATTGTGGTCATGTTACCTAACACTCCCAGACTCTGTGTTCTCTTCTATAAGTTGGGGCTAGAGCCCATCTCCTAAGACTGAGGCCAAACATTCTGGGACATGGTAAGTGCTTAGCAATGCTGCTGTCACCGTCACTTACAAGCATAGGATGGATGTAAATTGTCTGTGCAGTAGTCAAGTGCAGTGACTGGAGCCCTGCTGGAGGAGGCACAAAGAGGGAGGGAAGAGAGGGTCTCGGGCCTCTGGGGGACCACATCACATCTTGTGGTCCATATTCCTGAACATGCCCATACTTAAGATACCTAGAGTGGGACCTCTGGAGGATGGAAGATTCTAGGTCTGTGTGTCTTCATGTCCCTCTTTATTCCTCTCCTCATTCAGGTGGAAACATGGTCTTCCTCTTTCCTGGAAAGTCCTGTATCAGAGGGGACCCCCCTTCACCCTGGAGCCTAGTAGGATGTGCTGGGCAGAGTTGCTACTTTTGAGCAAGTCCTGCATTGTAGCTCTCATTTAGGCCTATGTGTAAAAGTGACTGTCACTCTTGGTTGCGCATTTGGTGTTGCACCTCCTTGATGTGTGCTTTCCAGGCCAGCTCTCTCTGGATTCCTTCCTGTAAGGCTCTATCCCTTGAGCTCACACTGCAAGGTGGCTTGTCAGCCAGGGGCCTGACTTAGCACCGCTTTCGCAACAGGGCACTCCCTGGAGCAAGACCCTCTGCGTCTCCCCTCTCTGCACCCTTAGCAGCTGTAGTTCAATGCAGGGCCCACATTCAGTGCCCAAAGTGTGGAACCAAGCACACACAAGAGTATGTCTAAGAGTCTAAGACTCTTCACTTAGAGTTCCCCAGGCTCTGTCTCCAACCTCAGAAATGACCCACCTGCTTCAAAATGGGGCTCCCCAAAGTCAAACACTGCATCACCACAGGGTCCAATTTCATTTCATTGCTCCCTCAGCACAGCTGCGATTAATAAATATCCCACTGCCTGCATGGTTCCCGGCTGGGAGCACATGGCATCCTGGAAGCGACCCCTGGTGGGGAGTTTGTCAGCCTGACTCCTCTTCCTTCAGCCCTGCGCCCCAGCTGACTTGGAGCAGGCCTCTCCTGTCTGCAGAGCCTCTTCCACCACCTCCACCAATCCCCAGAACCCATCCTCCTCCCATAGCCACCTTTGGAAAACCTGACCCCATAGAGGAAGCTCCCAGGGAACAACTGGGGCTTGTGTTTCAGTGTGACTGTGCCCCCAGTTTGTGTTCAGGGCAGCATCCTGCCCTCACCTAGGGTGCCATATCTGGAATATGAGGTCCACAGAGAAGATCCAGTGGTTCTGGAATCCAGAGCTGGCTCTGACCTGTGTCCTGTGTGACCCTGGGCAAGACTCATACACTCTCTGAGCCTCGGGGCTGTGTTCCTTTCTTCATATTGGGAGGTCACATAGCCTATGGGTTCATATTTCATGTCAAACACTTTTCTTGGTTAAGGCACACAGGAGTCAGCAGACAAACACCAAGACATCAAGAAACTGGCAATCAAATAATGAACCAGAACATTTTGGATGGTGACAAAGCCCATGAAGAACACTGAGAGCAGCTAGGGTACTCAGGGGAGCCATCCTGAAGAGGGGACTCCAAATCTTTGCCAGAATGATAGAGCAAGTCAGCCAAGAAAAGGTCTGAACCATTGTTTTCCAAGCAGCAAGAACAGCAAGTACAAATGCCCTGAGGCAGGAATGAGGTCAGCATGGTCTGGAGACTAAGAGAAACTGAGTGGCTAGAGCCTTGTGGACAAGAGGAAGAGGGTGGAATAAGCCAGGACACGTAAAGCCTGTAAGCCACAAAAGGAATTTCAACTTTAGGCTGAGTGTGTATAGCAGAGGGACATGGTCTGATACAGGAGGCAAAAGATCTCTTAGCTACAGTATGGGCAGTGGTAGTGGAGGTAGCAGGTATAGAAACAGATAGATGATACAAAAATAGATAGATGTTGCAAGAAAGGGTAGAGGCTTGGGTTGTAGGTGGTGGGTGTGGGGATGGAGAGAGGTGGACAGCTCCCGAGCATGACCCGTGGGAGAGGGGTATGGGCATGTGGAATGAGGTGAGGAACAATCTAGGGCACCCAAGGGGTCCAGCATGAGCAATTGGCGAGTAGGGCAGCACTTTCTCATCTGGGAACGGTTTGCAGGGAGGTGACCTCCACTACTTGTCAAGGCGTCCACTCCCCAGTGCGAAGCTTCCTAGGTGGAGTGAGCAATGATGAGAAATGGTGCTTATTCAAGTTCTCTGGCAGCCAGTTTTCCTGTCTTTTCAGAAAATCGTCATTGCCTTCCCTCCTTTTCTTTTATTGCCAGGAGGGAAGCATCCCTATGTGGGCCCAAATGCATGGGGTTGTAATGTGCTCCTGCTTTCCATGCATTGCTAGAATGCTGAATAGTCTCTATGAACATGAATTAATGGTCTTGTCAGCAGCGACGATACTTACAGAGTATACTGTTATATTATAAGAAGAAATTGAAAGCAAGGATTTGTCAGCTCTAAGCAAGCAGTGGATACCCTGAGGACCTGGAGGCTGGTGGAAACCACCTTCCCTCTGCTGGGCCTTGTCCAGCACCCACCGTCAGGCCTGCTGGATAACCTGCTGGATGAATGAACCTTCCCTGCTCTGTGGAGAATGGGGAGGAAAGACACTGTAGTACCATGCTGATATCGCAGACATTTTCCTAAACCACAAGAGAAGAAACCAAAGACCCCAGGGAGCCCTGCACCTGGGCAGTAGATGGGCCCTCCTAGGAGCAGACTCAGCAGCCTCTTTGCCCTTTAGGACATTTCCTGTGAATGGAGGCAGCTTTGGCTCAGATGCTTTCTCCTTGAGGCTGTTCTGGGCTTGCTCTGAAGGCCCCAGATTGGATTTAGCACACGTGAGAGCTGGAAAAGAGCTGCTATGCAAAGCGGTGAGCACCCCATCACTGGAGGCTGGATGCTACAGGGAAGCTTCTGGGCTCTTCCTGGAGTTGTTGACTTCCCTGGACAGCCACACATTGGACATGCCCTTGTACTAGCCTGAGCTAAGAGCTGGGGATGCAGGGGGTAACAGGAGTCTCTACCCTCAGTCATGGGAGAGAAAGAAAATAAACAAGGTAAAAGTAAATAAACAAGATAAGTACCCTACAAAAACAAAAGAACTTGCTGTCACAGAGGCTGTGGGGCAGCAGTGGGCATTCAATATCTGGGTGGGCAGGGAGCGGAGGCCTGCTTGCTGCAAAGGGGTGGCTCCAGGAAGACCTAGAGCAAATGCTCTCCTCGCAGAGGGTCAGCTGCTGCTTGAGATGGCACATTCAACCATGATTTCCAAAGTCTCACGTTCAGTAATGACAAGACACTGAGATGACATATGGACATCAGGAGGAGCATGTTGGTAGCTTTGGTGGTGAAGGCTGTCAACTTCCTGAGGTCATTTCCCAGAGTTGGGGTGTGGCTGGGGCAATGCCCTTGCCAGGCTTTCGGAGGCCAAGGGAGGGCTGACCTCACATCCTGTCCTATAGGAGAGGGTGAGAACCTTCTCCAAACCCAGATGAGGAAGTGTGGTCTCACCTAGGGACCAGAAGCCTGGTAGGAGGCTCGGCAGGTGCGCTCTCAGTCAGTGGCTGGGGTGTGGGGTGTGGGAGTGAGGCTTCAGCCTCCCCCAGCCAAAAAGCATGGGAGGGGCCTTATACCATCAGGGTATTAGGCAGCCTGCTCCCAGCATCTCCCACTCACCTCTCACCTCCTTCGCCCCCTCCCCACTGTCACTGCCAGTTTTCACACTGACCACATACTGGATTCTTGTTTTAGATATTGTGACAATTCTTAAAATAGCCACCAAAGAGAGAAAAGGTGAGTTTTCCCCCATGGGCACTGGTGGGAAGGCCATAGCAGGGCCACTATGTCTCCTTCGTTCCTGCAATATGAGCAGGCTTTCCAGGTGGAAAGTCTAAGAACTGCTCCAGGACCTCATGAAGCCCCTGCATGTGACCATGCTGGCAGAAAGTACCAAAGAAAAACAACAAAGTGGAATATTTTCAAATGCCTTAAAATGACAGAGAATGGATGGAGTTTAACAATTTTGTCAGGAGGAACGCTGTTAGTTCAGTAGCTGACACAGATAATGTTTGGAATCACAGGAGTCAAACTGATCCCTTCAAGTTCACATTCATGATAAGCATACCCAGAAATGGAGGCCAAACAAAGTACATGCCCAGGGACTTTAAAACTTTTAAAACAGAGGTTGGTGTTGAGTCAGCAGAAATGGCTTGATCTCTCTGAGGCTGTTGCCCTATCTCCAAGAAAGATGGATGTTAGCCTTCCTCAGCCACGTGGCCATTGTCAGGATTCCAGTCAGGAATCCACTGGCTCTGGGAACCCATCTGCATCTACCTGTGGACAGATTGTGAGGCCACTAGTCTAAATTTACTCACAAGGCACTTTCCTCCTGACTGAGGATCAGGATACAAACCAGGTATTAAACCAAACTAGGGCTACCCCTCAGCTGCTGAGCTAGAAAGATGGTGGTGGAGACAGCACTTCCCCAGAGCCCAAGGGCACTGTATTAGTTTTCTATTGTTTGTAACAAAATGTCACAAACTCAGCAGCTCAAAATAATACATTTATCATCTCACATTTCCCATGGGTCAGGAATCTGGGCACTTCTTACCTGAATCCTTTTTGCTCAGGGTCTCACAGGCTGCAGTTGAGGCACTGGTTGGGCTGTGATCTCCTCTGTAACTTGTGTTCTTCAAGCTCATTCGATTTGCTGCCAGAATTCAGTTCCCAGAGATTGTAGGACTGAGATCCCCATTTTCTTACTAGTCGTTATCTGGCTGGGACCACTGTCAGCAACCAGGTATGCCCTCAGCTCCCTGCCCTATGGACCCCATAGTCAGCTCACAATATTTTTTTTTTTTTTNATGTTTTAGCTATTGTGGAGAGTCAGCTCACAATATTGATGTCTGCCTTCTCACAGCTCAACAGGGATCTCTCTACACTCTCTATCACTGACCTCTAGACCTAGCCTTAAAAGGCTCGTGTGATTAGATACTAAGACCACTAAGATACTCCTGTTTGTAAAGCCAACTGATTAATAACCTTAATCACATCTGCGAAACCTCTTAGTCATGCAACCTAACAACCACAGGAATGACACCCCATCATATTACAGCATCTGCCGCACTGAAGGGGAAGCGATCATACAAGGTGTGTACACCAGGGGGCAAGAATCTTGGTGGCCATCCTGGATTTCTGCTACCACAGGCACCCTCTTCAGGACTACAGCCATGGCAGTCTGGCTACACTCTGGCCACTGCATGACCCTTGGCAACCTCACACCAGCCTATTGATAGGCTACCAGGGCCACAGGGAACTTCCTATAGTCATCTCATCAGTGACAGAAATCAGAAAAGGTAATTTCCCTACTCCAGTGTGGTGTTTGATGACCTCTCAGCTAACTGGATTTTCTCCAAGGATCCAAAAGCCAAAGTTCTCCCTAGGTACATCACTGTTTCTAAGGAGGTTTGGGTGTGTGTGTGTGTGTGTGTGTGTGTGTGTGTGTGTGCATGGATATGTGCATGTGTGTGCACGTTCATGTGTGTGAGTATACATGTAGTTGGGAGAGTACAAGGTCCCGACTAAAGAGGCCTAACATCAGAGTCAGTAAGAAGGTTCCTGGTAAATATTTTCTCCCATTCCCTTGGTGGCAACCACCATTCTACTGTCTGCTTGTGTAAATTTGACTATTTTAGATTCCACATATTAATGAGATCATGCAGTATTTGTTGGAAAGGGATGTGGGGAAATGTTGGTCAAAGGGTACATAGTTTCAGTTAAGCAAGGTAATAAGTACTATGGGTTGAATGTATAGCAATGTGACTATAGTTAACAGTACTGTGTTATATACTTAAAACTTGCTAAGAGAGGAGATTTTAAGTGTTCTCAACACACATCCACACACATACAAATAAGGGATCTGGATAATTGGCATGGGCAAGGCCCTTCCGCTCTGACGACTTCAGTTTTCCCTCTGAAAAATGTAGACTATCTCTAAGAGCACTAGCATTTCTAAAGTTCTCCACTTGGAGAACTTCCAGAACTTTCTTTAGCTCTTTTTGGATTTGATTGTTTACATACTTTCTACACATATACTCTATTAGTCAGGGTTTTCCAGAGAAATAGAACCAATAGGATGATTCTTTCCTCTGTCTTTTATCTAAGGAATATACACACACACACACATATACATACATATGTATATACATGTACACACACATACATTATAAGGAATATGTATCCATATACAAATATAAGGAATACATATATGTTGTACAATACTATATATATACATATGTGTATATATGTATATATGTGTGTATATATGTATATGTGTGTATATATGTATATATATGTATATATGTGTGTATATATGTGTATATATGTATATATATGTATATATGTGTGTATATGTGTATATATGTATATATGTGTATATATGTATATATGTGTATATATGTGTATATATATGTATATATATACACATATATATGTATATATATGTATATATATGTGTATATATATATATGGACTTGGCTCACAATTATGTAGACTGAAAAGTCCAGATCCAGGAGATCCAATAGTTAAGTTACAGAAGAGAAGGAGAAGGCAGAGGAGACCAATGTTCCAGCTGGAAGACAGTCAGGCCAAGAGCAAGAATTTTTTTCTCACTCAGCCTTGTGTTCTGTTGAGCCCTTCAGTGACTGGGTGAGGCCCACTCACCCTGGGGAAGGCCACCTGCTTACTCAACTGAGTCAATTCAGATGTTAACTTCACCCAGAAAGGCCCTCACAGAAACACCCAGAATAATGTTTGACCAAATACCTGGGCGCCCTATGGCCAAGTCCCGTTGATGAATAAAATTAACCGTCACACATACTTTATGTATATTTGGATAAATAAAAAGTACAACTGTTTAAAGATTAAAAATAGGAAAGTGCACTCAGTCACATGCAAGGATGCTGCACTTGACAGGAAGGTGATCCTTAGTGTAAAAGGCTACTCTTCACCCTTTCCACCTCTCTCCTCAAGACTTTTCCTCTATTCTCTTGAGCTACAAAGTTCTTGAGTCTTCCAATCCGAAACAATCCTCCCCAGTGAAGGGATCAGATGTGATCCCAGACTGTAACACATTGTAGCTTTTAACTGTTCAGCCAGGGTTTCTGATTCAGCACATTTTAATCAATTTTATTTGCTAAGATCAGGGAGATGTGGCCTGTAATAATCCCAGCTGACCTCCCAAAGTCAGGCTGATAAAAATATTAATGCCAGCTTCTTGCAGCCTGGCAGAGAGCAGCACCCAGCTTGACAAGCACACCAATGGCTCAGAGCTGTCTGTGGGAGGCTGATGAACCTGTATTAATGAATAGCTTCATCGGTGAAAGCTGCCCTCAGGCAGAGCGGCCGTGGACTGGAGTCTCGCCAGAGGCTGAGCCACCTTACTGGTGAGGTCCTCTTGTCCATCCGCCAGGCTGAGGCATGCCAATTAGATGGGTTTGTAGGATGATTCACCTCCCCCAGTGGTGTGCTCCTGGCTTGGTGCTAGGATCATCCAATCTTGCTCTTAACTTCTCTTCTCCTTGCCAGGGTGTCCTCCTATTATGGTCTGTCAGGTATTTTCAGCTGTGACATCAGAGGCATTGGCCTCTCAGAGCACAACAAGCAATTCCAAATAGGAATGAAGGATTATTTCTAAGGGTCATAGCCTCATGATCCTGCACCTCACTCAGCCCAGGAGTGTGTTTATTTGGTCACATTGTTTGGCACTTACAGTTTCTTTTTTTTTTTTTTTTTATTTCTAGGAGAGAGAGAGAGATAGTGTGAGCAGGGGAGGGTCAGAGAGAGAGAGAGTCACAGACTCTGAAACAGGCTCCAGGCTCTGAGCTGGCAGTCAGCACAGAGCCCGACGCGGGGCTCGAACCCACGAACGGCGAGATCATGACCTAAGCGAAAGTCGGACGCTTAACCGACTAAGCCACCCAGGCGCCCCGGCACTTACAGTTTCTTAAAAGACAATTGCCAGGTGGGGCTTGTGCAGCTCACAATTCAAGCAGTTTGGCATCTGCTATGTAACTCATATCCCTCTATGAATATTTATGCTTTTCATCTGGCCACTGCCGACTCTGAGTTTGTTGCTCCTGACTTAACTGGAACCATGCTAGAAAGAGGTAGGTGTTAACATGCTAACATCGCTGATGCTTGTCACTTGACCAGGGCTGTGCTCCACAGGTGGGCTCTGGACTCCTGCTCCAGTGCTCACTGCTTTACCCCTCCCAATTCCATCTCTGCCCTTAGTCATAAGAGGTGACCCCAGCCTGGCTCCTTCTGTTGGGAATAAGGAAGAGCCCTGCTAGTCCCATACAGGGAGCAGCAAACCCAACCAGCCTCACTTCACTCTCCAAAGACAGGAAAACTCTTCACCTTGGTCAAAAGAGAAATGTGGTCTGAAAAGAGATTCATTTGAAGAAGTTAGCAGCTCATGCAATGGGTCTGACTTCATGCTGGTCACGGAGGGTGGGTGCAATGACCTAATCAGCATGTGACATGTGCTGTCGGTCACAGAGGGTGGGTGCAGTGACCTAATGATCATGTGACATGAGATACATCTGTCTCCCTGCAAGGATGAGGTACTCCGAACAGAGTCACTGCATCGTCAGACCCCCCAGAGCCAAACTGCATCACCAAGGTGGTGCGCTTTGTGCATGCAGCCCCTAGGCACAGCCCATCGTGCAGTGTGAGCACTAATTGGAGACTTCAGAACTGCAGACATGGTCAAGGGCTGCTGCTTGCTAAACGCCAAAATGTAAAGCTCAAGGAGGTAGATGCCCGCATAGGCAGGGTTTGGGTTTTTTTGTTTGTTTGGTTTTAACAAAATTAGCAAGCAGAATGAAACACTTATCAAGGAGGTCATGCAGCAGAGTAGAGCAAGCTGTTGGGGACTTTCCTGTCACTGTGAGGGATGGAGGAGATGGGATGGTCTGGAGTGGAAGGTTCTTAGACCCAGGATTGGGAGATCAAAGGGAAGGCACAAACAGAAATGACATTTTTCACGTGGCCTGGATCTGTGGGGATAATAGGAGAAAAGGAGAGGGAAGAAAAGAAATAATGAGATCAGAGGAAGAAGCAAGAAGGAGACAGGAAAGGGGAAGGATGTGGGAAGCATCCAAGAAGCGATGCACCTGCCCTCCCTGAGGTCCAAAGAGACACTCTTCTATCCTGTCAGCAGCAGGCCTGCCAGTGTGGCACCCTGGGGGTCGGAGGACTACATGGGAGGCAGAGACAGGTGTCAGGAACTCAGTCAGATCTGAGGCAAGTCACTGATCTCTGCCTTCGCTCCCTCTCTTTATCTGAAGGCTGATAACAATAGCATATGCATCCAGGAAGATTCAATGAGGTGGCAGTTGCCACATTCTTAGCATAGGACTGGCCTCCAGTTATATACACAAAAACTGCTAGCTTTTGCTAATGCCTTGTGTCAGATGTGACAGAAAGTCTTGTGTCCCTGGGGGCCTCCACTCTTGCTGGGATGCAGCTCCCTCGGGCATTGGGCATTCCCAGTGCTGGTGCACAGTGCTCCTGACAGCAGCCACACAAGGGCAGGCTGCTTCCCCACCTCTGATGGCAAACCACACCCTTCCCCCAACACACAAGGCAGAAGAGCTGGGGTGTAAAGGGAGAGAGCCATCAGTCCTGGAGCACAAGCCAACCATGCCCTGGCCCCTGCGTGCCCTGTCATGCTGGCAATAAGGGACCAGAGACATGTGAATCCTTACCCAAGTCTAGCCTGCTTTGCACATGCACCGGCTGCTAGTGTGGTGATTAATGCTTCTTGCTCAGCAGCATGACTCCTTGATTTGAATTTTCCTTGAAATGGGAAGGGAAGCTTGGATAAAGGTCAAAGGCCTTGCTGCCTGGAGATGCTCTGGGAGGAAGTCTGGCTACCCTGCCTTTTTCTAAATGGTGACACAGAGCCACAGGTTGTCCAGGCATGAAGGGACCTCACAGGGGGGATAAGGCAGTGTTTCTCAGAGGCAGCCACTGTGAATTCTGGAGCCCTGATGCCATGTAAGACCCAAGAACATTTCATAACTCTGCAGAGTGGGTGGTAACAAATACTGGATTCATGTGTGAGTTTGAGTTTTCTATTAGCAAGATGGTAGAGTCGGGGGTCTGTCAGTGTCAGGTTTAAGTTGATTTAAAGAAAACTAAGAGTTGTAATATTTATTGTGTGCTTGTGATTGAGAGCTATGGTTCATACCTGCTGCACATCCAATCTCTCCTCTCTCCCTCTGCAGCCCCTTCCCCTTCAGTCCAATGTGGAAGGAGCCAGGGTCACCTTGCTGGTCTGCACACATTCTCTTCCTCTCCTCCAGCCCATTCTCCATGTGACAGGCCAGTGGGAGTTCAAAATGCACATGTGATCATGTGTCTCCCTCGATAAAACCACAGAGGTCCCCTGCTGCTGCTCTCCTGGCTTACAAACCTGACACTGATGGGTCTGCCAGACCCTTTTCCACTTCCCACCTCCTCTGCTCATGCTCTGGCAGTCACCATCACCCTCATTGTTGTCATTGTCATCACCATCATTGTCATTGTCATCATTGTTGTCATCATCATTGTCATCACCATAGTCATCCTTGTCATTGTCATCATTGCAGTTATCGTTGTCATCACCATTGTCATTGTCACCATCATAATCACCACCATCATTATCATTGTCACAGTCATCATTGTCATTGTCACCATTGTTATCAGCACCGTCATCATCACCATCATTGTTGTCATCACTTCAGTGGCAGCACCAACATGTACTAAGCTCTCACCATGTGCCAGGCACTCTTCTATATATTTTATTACCTTGTTCAGTCCCCAGCCCTACAGTAGTTTCCATGTCCATCCTCATTATGCTGATGAGGACACTGAAGCATAGGGAAGTCAGGTGACTTGCCAGGGGTCACCCAACTAGGAACTCCAAACCTGGTCCCACCCCATCTTTTTCACCTCAGTGAGTGGCACCATCAGACACCCAGCCCTCAGGCCAGAAACACAGAAAGCCCATCCTTGGTCCCTTTCTTTATGTCATTCCCCACCTACACTCCAACATAAGGCCTTGTAGATATTACCTTCAAAATCCTCAGATCCACGCCCTCCTCCCATTCACTGCCTGCTATGCTGGCCCAAGCACCAATTGCTTCTCACTGAAATGACTCCAGAAGCTTCCTTGCTGGCTTGTTGGCTCTGACCTACCTCCTGCATGCAGCTTATATCCCTCTTTCCTTGCTTTCTCCCTTCCTCCCTCCTTGTTGCCCACCTTCCTCTCTTCCTTCTTCCTTCCAATCCCTACTTTTCCTTTGTTTCTGTCTGTTTAACATGTATATTTTATTGCTAGGAGGTAGTTTGTTACTCATAGTTCCCAAGCAGAGGTGGCACATCACACTGCCTAGGGCCATACAGGGAAGCATCAGGGTCAGTAAGGAGACAGAGCAGTAGGGGGATTCCATGGGAATGAACAGGTGAGGCAGGGTAAGCAGCTTAGGATTGAAAGCTTTGGATAACTATGGTGGCCTCTGGGGCACAGGGCTGTACCAGACACCTGGCACCTAGCCCTGGGGTGATGAGGGCAGGGGAACAGCAGTGGGGGAAGAGCCTGAGACAAGAGGTGGCTGGGCACTGAAGGGGATTGTATAGGAAAGGTGAACTCACAAGTAAGATGTTTACTATCTCTAGGATTGGGCATTCCCCCCAGGTCAGCAAGGCCCCCAAATGTCAAAGTGTCAGAAATCTAGAAAATAAAAGAGGCATGCTTAATACTTCTTCATCCCTTACTTCACTCTTCTGAACATTTTTTAAAGGAAATGACATGGCCTGAGTAGAGCTGAAGCCCATGTTATGCCACTCCCTGAAGAACTGCTTTCATTCTCCATCACAATGTTTACATCTTCTTAAACTTTGTAAAAATGGCATGGTAAGTATGTGATGTGAGTGCGCATTTGTGTGTGTATGTAGAAACTTCAAAATACACTTAAAGAGAGTGCCAAAAGATGAAAATAGACAGGAAATGAGTAAAACAAGGTTCAACTGAAAAAACTTCTCCAAAATTGAAGAAAGAGTTGAGTCTTCAAACTGGAAGGAACAAGTAGATAAGGCAGAACAAATCCACACCTGGGCACCTCATGGTGAAACTACACGGCATCATAAACAGGGAGAAGGATTTTATAGGTTATCTAAGGGAAAAGAATAACCACAAAGTATGGGCATCTGGGTGGCTCAGTTGGTTGAGGATCCAACTCTTGATTTCTGCTCAGGTCATGATCTCAAGGTCCCAGAGATTGAGCTGACAGTACAAAGCCTGCTGGAGATTTTCTCTCTCCCTCTCTCTCTCTGCCCCTCATCCCTGCTTATACACACACACACACACACACACACACACACTGTCCCTCTCAAAATAAATAAATAAACATTTAAAAAAAAGAATATCCACAAAATAGTGACTGCTGATTTGTCTTGAAATATTTACCCTAAACAGTGTGATAATATCTGCAGAGGCCCAAAGGAAAATTAAAGTTGACTTAGAATTCCATGCCCAACTAATCCTTTTAAATGTAAAAAGTTTACTACCCATCTACACTTGCTAAAACAGCAACAACAACAACAACACACAGACATGCGCACACGTGTGCGCACACACACACACACACCAAAACAAAAATCTACTAACAGATATACTTCTACCCAATGAAACATGAGTCCAGAGGGAAGAAGGGGAAAAGGAGAATAACAGTGAACACAAAAATGGATAGAATATGTGATGGCTAACTGCATGTTCCACGTGACTGGATTCCAGGGTGTCCAGATATTTTGTTAAACATTAGTTCTAGGTATATCTGGCAAGAGTGTTTCTGGATGAGATTAGTGTTTGAATTGGTAGACTGAATAAAGCAGATTGCCATCCACAATGCAGTTGGGTCTCATTGGGACAATTGAGGGCCAAAATAGAACAAAAAGGCAGAGGAATGTCAAATGTGCCCTCCCTGAGTGATTATTTGAGGTGGGACATCAGTCTTGTTTTATCCTTGGAGTGGAAGTTCCCCTACCAGCCCTGCTGGGTCTTCAGCTTGCACGTGGCAGATTGTGGGATTTCTCAGCCTCCCTAATTATGTGAGCCAATTTCTTATAATATATATCCATATGATCCTCAAGGTGTGGCTGTAGCAATAGATGGTTAGCCTATTGGTTCTGTTTCCCTGGAGAACAGGGACTAACACAATGTGTGTAATTTATCACTTATTTTAGTATCTATTTTTCCTAAAAGAAGACAGAACAAAGAGTAGAAAGAGGGGATGGGATTTCCCATGAAGAGTTAAAGCATGTTAGAGTCTTAACATATAAGAAGAGGAGCATACAATTTTCTCCTGAAAATTTATATAAATATGTATATAAAATATATATACATGTATAAGGACAAAAATTTAGGAATACACGCACATACACTTTGTTGTTTTTACAAAAAAATGGGATCATTAGAAAGCTTCAACTTTTTCTCAGGACACATGTTGGTATACCTCCTTTTCTACTGCATTCTCCCAACATGGATATTCTGGAGCTTACTCAGCAGTTGCTTGTTGAAGAACTGGTGAGAGCTTTCCAATTTTATAAGTCATACTTTAAAGAATGTCCCAGGGGCACCTGGGTGGCTCAGTCTGTTAAGCATCCGATTCTTGATTTCAGCTCAGATCATGATCTCATGGTTCCTGAATTAGAGCATCAAGTAAGGCTCGGTGATGACAGGCAGAGCCTAGTTGGGATTCTCTCTCTCTACCTTTTCCTTCATCCCTCTCTCTTTCAAAATAAATCAATAACGTTTTAAAAAAAGGTCCTTGCACATGTATTTTGCAAATTTTAAAGACACAGATTCGAATTACATTCACAGTGAGATTTGCTTGTGGAACAACACATGGTAAGTGAGCATAACTGGTCATCAGCAACTGAACATCCTCAAAGATTTGGCATTTTCTGCTCTCAGTAAAATACACATCCCATGGGGGAAATTGCATGCCTGGTGGCACTCCTAAATTTGAATTCTCCTGGATGCATAGGCTTTCTGTGGCAATGGTCAGAAACTACAGCCAGGCAGTTGTATTATGTTCCATAGAGAAATTCTGTTTAGCTCGTTCAACCTTTTTAGAAATTATTTACCCACACAGAAAACTCAGGAGATTCCACATAGAAATCCAGGCTGTCATCTTCCCTTGGAAGACCGTGCTTCTCAGCAGCACCACAGCACTGGCATTTTTTTGTGGACCACCAGTCACAGAGCAGTGCTGACAGTGGCCACTTCTAGAGAAGGAACTGGATACAACCCTTGATTACCAACCAGGTCAGTAGGCATCTGAGTGTGCCAACATCTTGGGGTCTATTATCTTCGTAACCATTTTTGTTTGAGTATTTCCAAACCCAGTCTCTGGAAACAGCTACCATAAAACAGTGGATAAGATCTGCCAGATCTCTTCTTTTGAAGAAGCTCACCGACAACATGGTCTTTGTAGGTGTTTCCCATTCCAGAATAGAATAGCTGATTGCTTCTCTCTGGCCTGGTTACTATGTTCTATGGCAACTGACAGTCTCACATTTTCTCTGAACTGGGAGAAACACTTCACTTTTCCAAAAATCACTGGCTCCCTTTGTTCAACCTTTGGGGGTGTGATTAATATTAATTATCATTACATAATTATCTGAATAGATAACATATCACCTAATTGGAAAATAAAAATTATAATTGGTGTTCAGAGAACTTTCTTTCTCCCATTCTTTCTATCATCTACCCAAGTTCTATTCCCTCTGGCAAAAAATGAACAGTTACTGGGGAGTCTGGGTGGTGCAGTCAGTTAAGGGTCCAACTTCAGCTCAGGTCATGATCTCATGGTCCATGAGTTCAAGCCCTGCATTGGGCTCTGTGCCAACAGCTCAGAGCTGGAGCCTGCCTTGTATTCTGTGTCTCCTCTCTCTCTGCCCCTCCCCCATTCTCTCTTACTCTCTCTCTCTCAAAAATAAAATAAAAATATTGAAAAAATTTAAAAAACCCAAATTAACAGTTACTAGTTTTTTGGTGTATCTTTGTGGGGATGTTTTTAATGCATATACATGCAAAACCAATATGCACTCTTTCCCCTATCTTTAACTCAAGTGGTAGCATGTTTCAGTAATTTTCACATTTACTTAAAACATACACATTGGAACATTTTCCATGTGGCCACAGAGAAGACTCCCTTGTCCTTTTTCATACTGTCAATGAACATTCCATTGCATGGCTGTTCATCATTTATTCAAACTGACCCCAACTGATGAACTTTGAGTTTTTTTCCAGTTGTTTGTTACTATAAACATTGCTGCTACAAATAACTTTGAATAAACTGACTAGTCTAGACATCTCATCAACAATCAACTCTCCCATAGAATCTAAGCCAGCACAATTTCCCCAACCTTGTACAATAAATAAACCTCATCTCTTCTATTGATCATCTGCTTCTCCCCATTCACAGAAATACCACCACAGCATATCTAGACACTTGAAGTCTAAACAATGTGGAGACCTATTGTCTTTTATGCTCTCCAATGAGTCTCACAGATTAAAGAAAGAAAAATGATTTAATCCATATGTCTCCCCATGGCAGTGTTATAAAATGTGGATCTAGGAGAGCATGGCAAATTAGATGATTTTTTATGTTAGTTGTCCTTTGAATTAATACCAGTATTAATATAGTACAATATGCACATAATTATCAAGCATTTCAAATTTATTATATATACTTATTCTTGTTCCTTTTTAATTACCCAGCTCTCTAGTTGGAGGTAGCATGGTGATTCAAATGATGCCTAATGTGTCAGATGGTGACAAAATGCAGTAACCTGCCAGAATGGGGAGAAGAAAAGTCTAGAAAAAGATTTTTTTATCTTATTAAATGCATAAAAGTTTCTCAATGTATTATTCATGTTATAACCATGGCACAAACAAAGCATGATTTATTGAGTATTTTAATACAGCCTGTTAATGCTATGCAATAAAGTGTATTTTAATATTTAATATGATCTGTGAATTTTAAACTTTTTTCAAGAAAGATCTTGTGGTTTTAAACTAAATTAAATACAGTAGGTGACAAATGAATCCCTCTGAGCATCCCTGGAGGCAGGCTGGGCCTGTTTGGGAGTGACCAGAATTCAGAAGCTGGTTTTGGTTTTGGTGCTCAGACTCCTGTAGAGTAGAGGGTCATGTGGCTGTTATTTTGAGACATGAGTTAATTATAGCAAGTTATCCACCCACACAGACTAGTTTGGGTCATGTGCTCCTCCAGGTAGCCTCCTCTCCTCAGGAGGTGAGCACATGACCCAAACTAGGTCCTCCCACTTGGGAGGACCCAGTATCAGTCTGGTTAAGTTTGATGTTTTACAGTGACAAGCAACTCCAAATTCTCAGTGACTTTAAGGTAATAAAGTTTATGTCTTTCTCATGCCACATATCCATCCCAGATCAAAAGTGAGGCTTTGCTAACTGTGGTCCCTCAGTCCAGATTGCTGCAGGCTGCATTTAAATACCTGCTCCCATGATGACAAAGACAATAAAAAGAAAAGTCTGCAGGGTCTTGTCTCAGCATAAATGCTCCAGGCTGGCACATGTCATTTCTACTCTAAATCCATTGGCCAGAACAACACATACAGGCCTACCCAAACACCAGAGGTAAAGAAGTATAATGCCATCACAGTCAACCAAGGGAGTAGAAGAGGAGTATTGGTCAATAAAACTGATGACTGCCATACTTCCTCTCTGCATTCTCTATTGTGAGAAGCAGGATGAAAAGAATACTTCTCTTTGGAATACATTTATCCCATAGAGCTGCCTGGACCAGCCACCAGAGCAGCCCCTGTGGTTGAAACTCCCTGGTGCTGTCCTTCCAAACCCTCATATTTCTCCATGTCCTTCCAGTGAGTCCTCTCATACCTGAATAAGCCCAAGTCAACTTATGTTTCTCACAACCAAAGAACCTCAAGATATCCAGCTGTAAGAGTACTGTGACACCAGCCAGCCACTTTGTTAACATGGCTTGGTATGGCCCTACCTGTACCCCAATGCTGGTGCTGTGCCACAGTCCTATGACAATAGTAGCCAAGGCACTGGGAACAGTGGGATTTGCCTGCAGGGCAGGCTTTAGAATGCATCCAACCACCATAATCTTCCTCCCACAATTGCTAAGAAAATATCTTGTAGATACAGGAAGTTCCTTGCACAAATTTGCTATGGAGATTGAGAATATTTAAGTCAAAAGGGACCTCATACATGATCTTGCCTGGTGGGTGAAGAGGAAAGACACTTGCCCAAGGTCACATGATTATTTAGTAGCAGAATCCTTAACTCACAACCTCAATGGGTGGAAAGCAGGAAACAAATGAAGTTGCACATCTGAGCATACTTGGGCTGCCTAATGTACAGGCAGGGGACCACCACATCCCCTTTTGCCCCACTGTGGCTTGAGCTGGTCCTCCTTTGCTTCTTGCTTTCCCCAGAGAAGACCCCACGTGCAGCCAAGAAGCTCAGCACATCCTCGAATCTCCCAGGGACTGTTTCTTTCTGTCAGAATCTGAGAATTGTTAAGAAAATCACAAACTATTATTTGTCAGTTTTAGAAACAGGAGATCAAACACTTGGCACTTAAACCTCCCTTTAACTCAAGATTTACAACTTAGCCCCAAGGTGCAAAAAAAGTCTCCCCCAAGTTCTGAAGTTTGCACATAAAGCAAAAACAACACTCAAGTTGCAGGATGGAAAACAAATTCACATACACATACGCACAAAAAATTTCTACACATGTGTTATCCTGAATATGAACTAACAATGAAAAATGCAGATTTTCCTCTGCCTCTTCTCAGACTGGAGCACCAAGAACCTTCACTAAAAATTAATTATCAGATTAAAACTCATGAGTGTTTTTAATAACACAAACCCCTTCCTCAGGAAGCCATGGCCCATGGAGATCATGACATCTTTTGGGTTTCCTCACAAAGTGACACAATTTCATATCTTTTATTTTCTGTTACTTGAATTATAAAGCCTGTTGGTATTGTCTAAATTTGAAAAATATAAAATTATGATATTAAATATTCTTTTTAAAAATTTATTCTTTGAGGATCTCTGTACCACTTAACTTCAGAAAGAAATATCCCAAGTGTGCTTGGGAATATGCCAACTTGCAAACAGTGAAGTGACATAGCCCGAAATTAAAGGAGTTAAGGATTTTAAGTTAAAACAGTGAAAAGACAACCCACAGAACGGGAAAAAAATATTTGCAAATCATATATCTGATAAGAAACTTATATCCAAAATATATAAAGAACTCCTACAACTTCATAACAAAAGGACAAACAACTGGATTTGAAAGATGTGAATAGAGGGACACCTGGGTGGTTCAAGCGGTTTAGTGTCCAAATTCAGCTCAGGTCAGGATCTTGTGGTTCCTGATCTCAAGCCCTGCATTGAGCTTTCTGCTATTAGCATGGAACCAGCTTTGGATCCTCTGTCCCTCTCTCTCTCTCTGCCCCGCCCCCACTTGGGTTCCTTTCTCTTGCTCAAAAGTAAACAAACATTTAAAAAAAGATGTGAATAAATATTTCTCCAAAGAAGATGTATAAATGGCACATGAAAAGATGCTCAAAATCATTAGTCATTAGGAAAATGCAAATCAAAACCACAATGAGACTTTACTTCATACCCAGTAGGATGGCTGAAATAAAAAAGACAGAGAGTAACAGAGGTTGGCAAGAGTGTGAAGAAGTTAGAGCCATCATACATCGCTGGGAGAATGTGAAATGGTACAGTCACTTCGGGAAACTGGCAGGCAGACCGTCAAAATGTTAAAGTTAAAAAGATCCTCAAAAATTAAAACTGTTTAGCAGACCCTCAAAATAAATATACAGTTTCTCAAAAAGGGGGTCTGTATGATTCAGCAATTCTACCTCTTCCTGTGTACTGAAGATTAACAACATGCATCTACATGAAAGCCTATACATGGAGGTTCATGAGAACATTATTTATTAATTGTCAAAAACTGTGAACAACTCAAATGACCATTAAATGATGAATGGATAACAAAATATGGTCTATGCACACAACAGATTCAGCCATAAAAAGGAATAAAGCATGGATGAACCTTGAAAACATTATTCTAAGTTAGAGAAGGCAGACAACAAAAGGCTATATATTAAATGATTCTTTTTATATGAAAGCTGGAATAGGCAAATCTAGAGAGACAGAAAGTAGGTTAGTGGTTGCTAGAGAGGAGGGAATGGAGATGATTGATACTCATGGGGATTTCTTTGGGGGTGATTAAATGTTCTGAAGTTAGTAGTGGTGATGGCAGTAAAAACCACTGAACCCACACTTTAGTAGAGTAAATTTGTAATATGCAAATTCTAGCTCAATAAATCTGTTATTTAAAACAATATTTACTTTCAAAAGGAGAGGGAGAAGAGAAAGGAGAAAATAAGGAGGAGGATAGGGGAAGGAAGAAAGGAAGGGAGAAAGAAAGAAATGAAGGAAGGAAGGAAAAAAGGAAGGAAGGGAGGGAGGGAAGGAAGGGAAGGTGAGAGGGAAAAAGGGGAAAGGGATAAAGAAGCAATGTCTCTGCTTGAATTTCAGATGGAAATTTTGACTCCAGGATATTCCAATCATTCTTGCAGAGTTGGAGCCTAATCCTTCGGCCCACACCTTACAAGGTAGATTTTCTATGTGAAAGGATGGTCTAGAGATACCTACTGGGTCTCCACAGGTTTGAGAAGCTCCTCCACTGGCCTACCCGCTCAGGGCAGGACCTCTCTGTTTCTGGAGGAGAGATGCAGGGCAGTGCAGCCCACCTTCCAGCGCCTCTCTGCACACTGCTCCCATCAGCCTCCTCTGGAGGAATTTGCACATCTCCTATCCTTCCTTTTACTTATCCAAATTGTCTCCACCAGGAAGCCTTATTGCATGTACCTAACTGGCACTTACTTTAAAATCTAGTGTTTTCCAAAGTGCAACTCTTGAAGTATTTCTCAAAAAGGGATCCTGTGTAGGGCTGTCAGATAAAATATAGGATGCCCAATGAAATCTTATTCCAGATAAACAATATTCACCTTTTAGTATAAGTATGTGTATTTTCTACAGGAGTTCTCAGAGGCATTAGTGGACATTGCAAATTCCTGAGAGAGGGTATGGTCTGCAAAAATTCCTTAATGTAAGGGACCACAGGCCTAAGGTTGCCAGATTAAGCAAATAAATATACAGATTTGAATTTCAGATAAATTATTTCTTGGTATAAGTATGCCCCAAATAGTGCATGAGGCATACTTATACTAAAATGTTTGTTATTTATCTGAAATTCAAATTTCATTGGCTTTCTTGAATTTTATCTGGCAACCCTACTTAGAGGGCTTACTGATTATACAGACCCCTGGTGTTTTGATAGGTCTGGGTTAGAGGTTGAGAAACTACATTTATAGGAAAGGCCCCAGATAGGTGAGCTTGATAATTCTAAGAGAAATGAAATGGAAGAGGAGAGAGAGAGAAGAGAGTGTGTGTGTGTGTGTATGTGTGCACATGCGCGTGTGTGTGCATATATATGAAGTGTGAGGTGGTGTTTGGGGTGGGGGATGGCCCAGAAATCCAGAGCTGATCTATATCTTTTAACTATTTCAAAATTACCAAAACCTCAGGCCCTTTTCCCCAGTAATTTATTCTATGCAGACTGGGCACAATGCATCTTTTAGGAGGCTGTTTGACAGTGCTTAACTGCTACCCACACTGTACATGTTCATAACAAAAAGGCAAGTCCCCATCTACCATTCTGTAGCTTAGAAATGCATAAGTTATACAACATCTGGAATCCACCCAAGGAAAAAAAAAATGCCAGCCTACAAATCTAGCCTGCTGGAGGCAGAAACGATGTGCTTGGAATCATTAAAATCACATTTCACTTTGCCACAATGCAGCTCCGTCCCCCTGCCAACGGCCAGATAAGCTGGCTGGGAGAGATTCACTTTCCTGGTGCTGCAAGAAGGGACCACACACCTTTTGGTTAGTACCTGTCTAGGTTTAATACCTAATTACTGTCCTCAGATTGCCTCTCAACACTCATTACCAGCACTCAGAGTTTCCAGCCAAGGTGATGGGATTTAAGGTTAGGACAAAAGAGTAGTCACTTTTGTTTTCAAGTGCTGGTCTCCCTGGAACATTATCATTCAGCAGGATTTGGAAGGCAGCACTTTGACTTTCTACTGAAGCCTCCTATAAGAATCAGACAAGGCAGCAAGCATTTATAAATACATTACTCCCTATTTGAACAAGAGGGCCTCTGTATGTTTGGTCTTATGCCTATGATGAATTTACCTGTTCATCTCTAGCACCTAGGCCCAAAAGTCATGCTGACAAATATGCTCTAAACTACAGTAATCCCAGAAAGGACAAGCTCATCAGGGTGCCAGGCTGTCTGTTCAGCACCCTAGGGCTGTCTAGGGTTCCTTGTATATACTGCCACATAGACATTCATGAGCCAGTGAAAAATTTTTCTTAGTCATGATGATGGCCATTGTGGATAATCCAGGTGGGACTGTTTCCCTATCTTGTCTACTGAGTTGCCTGCATCCTGGGCAAGCAGGAATGAAAAGACAGAGGAGAAGGCAGAGCACAGGTGAAAGGAAGGGGAAGGGAAGGGAGGGGGATTGTAAGAAAGAAGGAGAGAAAGATCACAGGGTGATGAAGGGGTAGTGAAGAAGGAGGGCATCAGTCTAGAGATAACAGCTAAGTGAAATTTAGAGTCATTATTAACTTACTGTGAATTCCAGATGGAGTTTCTGGAAGCTACAATCATATTTCTTGTTAGGAATTCATTCATGTAACAAATGTGCTGTGGGACACCTACTATGGGTCAGGCACTATTCTGGGGCAACAGCTTGAATTCCAATAAGGAGAGGCAAACAATAGACAAAGAAAAAAATAAGCAATATCATTTCAGACAGCAACAGTGCCAGAAGGAAATAGCTTGGTCATGTGATAGAGAATCAGGTTTTAGACAGGGAAGGCCACTTGGAGGAGGTGCTGTTGAGGGGAGGGCAGCATGCTGGGAAGGAGCCAACCATGCAAATCGGGAAGGAAAGAGTATGTGGTAAGCCCCCCACCCATTCCCACCTCACACACACACACACACACACACACACACACACACACACACACAAGAACTGACTGGCTTGGCAGGAAGATCAACAGAACAGAGGCCAACATGACTGGAGGGTGATGTGCAAGAGGACAAGTGCAGGAAAGCAGTCTGATTCTGTGCAGGCTTATAGGTACCGACAAAGGGTTTGGATTGCATTCATCCAAATTTATTTGGGATAATCTTCAAAATGCACTTGTGATCAGACAAATGGTTGGCCCCTCTTGATAGGAAATCATTGGTTGTACACTGTGTCCTCTAATCCAGGATTTTCTCCTGAATGGCTCTCACGGAGCAGAGTAGAGAGGCTCTGTGTGACCCCAACATGTGTCTCTCCTCTGAGTTCTAACATCAGGAAAATAGCCTACTTCCTCATGGAAGAGGGAAGGCATGCATTACAGGAGATGAAATCCACACCTTTTGTTGCCTACATTCCTGCATCCAAGGGGACACCAAGGACTAACTATTTGCCCTAGTAAGACCTCACAGGACAAAAGGAGTCCATCCCTGTTGGGGTCACAATGATTGGCCAAATTTGGGTTCTCATCTCAGGGGTCCTAATGTTGGGGAAATCCACCAGCAATAAGGTTCCAAGCCCCAAATGTTTGGGTCTCCCAGGATCAACACAAAGGAGAATGATTGAGATCAGAATACTGTTGTCTAGAGTCCAGAACAACCCAATCTACTCTAAGGATAGCTGGGAAACCATGTGGGGATGGGAAGGCTGCTAAATGCCCACTAGCCAATGGACTTGCAGCCTCACATGTTCCAGTCAGTTCCAAATGCAGGAGAACTTGCCCTCCACTGGAGGTCATCTCTTTGGTGGATATACCATCTCCCCACTCCAAATAGTGCTTAATATACACCTACAAATCCATGTCACCCAACCTGCTACAAGTACCATCTCCTCCTAGGAAATATATTCTAATGGGGAGAACACTGAATGTGGAGTCAAAAGGCTTGGGACTGCCTTTGAACTTTACCACATACTGGCTTTGTGGTCTCAGATAAACCAGTCACCTTCTCTGAGCCTCATTTTCCTCAACTATAGATTGAGTCTAGCAATATTCCCTCACAGGCAGTATTGGATTGGATTTAACTTATGCACAGCACCAAATACAGTGTTTGGTTCCACAAAGAGTATTCCTTCAGTAACTGCAATGTCCTGTTTCAGTTTGGTACCCAGATTGGAGAGCCCTGAGGCCACCCAGCCATGGTTGCTCTACAGTACTGGGGAGGAAACTAAGAGAAAGTAGAGGAAGTTTCTTAGATGTGAGGGCTCCACCAAGGAATCCAATTTCCCTGGGGATTTCTGGAGACTGGGCAAAGAAAAGTTTCACTGTTTTAAAGGATCACGATGAGTGGACACAGAGCTGCTTCTCTGGTAGAATTTATGAGTCCAGCGAGCCCCTGGCTGAGACAGGCAACTCATTCTGGGGGAAATTAAGTGTCAAATGGAGTGTTGTGGAATTCTTTGGGCACCCATTGGCAGAGTTTTACAGTCATTCCAGCTCTCAGCCTTAGTTTCCTTGTCAAAACATTGACTTTCCTCTGCAGCTCCTAACAAGGCAAGAACTGGGCAATACCAATGAGTAATGCATCTCTTAGCACCTCTGGTCAAAAAGATGAGACACCACAGACTCGTGTCTACTAGAGTTTGGGGGCAGTAATATGACACTGAAATCATTTGCTCTGTGTCACACCAGGAGAACTTTATGGCTTTTCAGGCTGGCAAAAGACTTGCCCCAGATGAATCAAGTTTCCAGAGCTGAGATGTCTAACACCACACTCTAGATGAGAGAAGAGATATATGGGCATATCCATCACACTAGCCTGTCGTCCCTGCAGAAAAAGGAGCAGGAAAGTCAAGGATTTGTTAGCAAAGCTCTGCAGAATGGATCTGAACCAACAGGTAGTGAGGAGATTCCAGTTCAGCACCACATGTAATTACTGAAGGCAACTGAATGCACAGCCATTGAGTATAGGTCCTTGTTTGGGTCTCTCTGAAAGCAGACCCCAGACAAAGGCATGGTTGCAAGCAGTTGATTTGGGAGGTGATCCCAGAGAATAGGAGTGAGGAGGCAAGAAGAGGGCCTGTAATAGGGAGCACTAGTGAGCTGATTGCTCCTGTGGGCAATGAGGGCCCGGTACTGCTGAGAACTTCTGCAGAATTGGTTAGAACAGATTGCTCCTTTGAAGGACGGGAGGTGGGGCATTCATTCTCTACCTCATCTCTGGTGGTAGAAGCTTGCCCTTGTCCCTGAGTGTTAACTCCCCTGTACTTGCAGGCTACGCCTGTGCATGGCCTGGTCACTCCCACTGTTTCAGAGAGAGCTCCAAGTCAGAAAAGCAGAGACTCCACAGGGTCTGCTGGGGGTGGGACCTTGGCAGTGAGACTCCAGAGATGTGCCTGGCACTGCCTGCTATAGCTGGGCTGATGTCAATGGGGCCCAGGAATGTGGCATGGGGCACAAGAATCCTCTGCAGTGGTACCAGCCCCCGTCACCAAGCTCAACACGACAGGAGGGCAGGAGACAGAGGAAACCAGGCACAGCTACACCAACTTCTAGGAGAATTTGGAACAGACAGTGACCCACAGGAACCCAGTTCAGCAGCTCAAGTTATAATTGAGTAACAAGAAGAGAATGCTGGTATTGAAAACAAAAATTGACTGCAGTGGCTACAGCATTCTAAGAAAGAGGTCAAGCTCTTCCTAGGGGTAGATGGCCTTTTAGTTTAGAAAAATGCTTTAGAACATCTTTTTATGTGTGTGAAAATATAGGCCCCAGGGCATAGTGGGAAAGAGAATGAGAGAGAACTAAGCTCTGTTATAACTGGAAATTTTGTCTTATTTGTTTGGAGAGGACCTGGGACCACAGAAAGAGAAGAGACATGGTTGGGGAGATAAAGGAGGGCAGCAAAATGTTGGGGAGGAGGCAGGAAGGAAGACAGCACGCGAAACGTGTCCTGCAGCCAAGCTGCCAGGGAACCACAAGGCAGTGACAACTGATGAAATAGCCACTTCAAGGCAGTGCCCATTCTGTGAGTGCTGACATTCCTTTCTGGTGTCCCTAAACCGTGAGAGTGGAACATCTTAGCCTCTTGTTCCCAGTGCTTTGGGAAACAAGGACAGGTCATGTGAGGTGATCTAAGTTAGAGAGAGGACAACGGCCATGGGAAAGAGATAGAATGGGAAGCAAAACTCACAGCAATGAGTACCCAGGGATTTTCCCCTAAGACTTCTTGGAGAAGCTGGGAAGGCACCTGACATCTCACAGAATGTGAATGTTTGAAATTAAAGAGAACCCTGACTCCAGAAATCTGGGAACATGGGACTGTCTGCATTATGAATTGAATCAGTCTGGCATTCAGTCACCACTGCCAGACAGACCCCTTCCTGTGCCAGGACTCCAAGCTGGACAGTGGGAACAATGTCCTGAGTGTCTCAGTTGTCAGCACCCAACCTGGCCAAACAATGCCCTGGGAAGGAGGAAGGAGGAAGGAGGAAGGCTCAACAAACTCCAACCCTCATGGAGGATCCCCAGGCACAGAGGGGGCATTAACTTGAATAAAGAAGAAAAGCAAAGGTTAAGGGAGGCATATGAGCAAAAGAAAGAGAATGCCCCCTCTGGGGTGGAAGCTCCTTTATGTAGACTCCCTGGGTCACCAACGACACCAAGGTGTCTCCCCAGGTGACCCGTTCTGAATCAGCCAGGAACCAGGTCCTGGAGGAGAGATTAATGAAGTGACACCTCATGAGATGGGGAGGAGTGTGTTAAAGGGAACCACGAGGCATGTGGGATCACACACAAGGCCAGCAATCATGTGCATTGCTACTTGCACCACTGTGGAAGAGGCCGCAAGAAGGAGCTGCGGTTTTCCATAGTGGAGTTCAGCCTCACAGCAAGGAAGCAAAGGGAGCAAACACTCCACTTACCCTATCCCCTCCAGTGCTGCCCTTGACCCAACCTGCCTGGAAGGGACAAGAGAACTTGGTCGGTGCTGTTCTACAGACCTAGACTGTGACTGGAGAGAGGGGCTGGTGACCTTGCTAACAACTGGGTACTTGTCCTCTCCAAGTTGTCCATAGTGGGCTGGTCTCATGCACTGAGGTTTCTGAGAGGTGATCAGCAGACTTGTAGATTCAGGAAAGGTTGTGTTGGCTGACTCATGCTGCAAAGCCCATTGCCTGACCCCTGAAGGAGTCCAGATTACTCAGAAGAGCTCAAAGAACAATCCATAGATTGTGCCCACAGACAGAAAGCTGGGATTATGACGAAAAAGTAAGTCTGTGACATGCACAGGTCCCACGTGGCCTAACATTTTAGAAGTCAGTAGCAGTATTTTTAAAAATCAATTAGACATTTTACTAGAAACCAGTAGAGCAGCCCTCCAGCTGGGAAGCTGCACCCAAGGACCTGAGATTGTGAGCAACCTGGGAGCTGTCAGGTACTCCTGGAAGCAGACTCTGAGGTGGTGATTTGTGGCAGCTGATTTAACAAGGAAGGAGAAACCAGGGAGGGTGAGGGAAAGGAGGGCAGGGAAGAGGGAGGAAGCCCAGCATGGGTGTGATTTCAGGTGAGTTCCCAGCTGCTGCCTGGACTGCTGGGAAGCTCTGGAGTATAAACAGCACCTCACAGTTTGCGGGCTTTCCCTTGGGGCAAGGGAGCAGGGTTCACACCTGTGTAGCTGTCAGTCGGTGGTTGCAGGCCTGGGAGGGAAGGCACAGAAACTGCCTGGTGCTTCCAGCTCTCGTGTGTCTTCAGCTCAAGTGCCTTAAGTTGCTCAGGGGATATCTTTAGAAGTGAGCTGTGGGTGTTGGCCATTTGAACAAAATACCCAGGGACTGGAGGAGGATGCACACGAGGGTAAGTGTGACCCAAGGGATCTGTGGGGAAGGGACCTCACAGGGTCTGCTACAAGGCCCATCATCCTGGATGACTCTGCAGTTGGGTTTTTTGGCTTTGCCTATCTATGCAAGGATGAGGAGGTTGCCAAGTGGCCCTAGTTCCAGACCCCCATTCACTTATCAGGTCTGCGACTTGGGCAAAGACTTACAACTCAGGGCCTCAGTTTGCTCCTCCATCAAACAGGATTGTGCCCTACAATCTCTGCCTGACTTAACTCATGGAATGATTGTAGATATAAATGAAAAAGTGCCTTGAAGGATGGAGGGTACAGGTATGTGACTTGCCAGGCTGCAACATCAGAAGGTCATGTTGAGGCAGGGTTCCCTGACCTCTCTGACTGCAAGAGAATCTACAAGAGAGTCAGAAGCATGTCCTGGAAAGCCACTCACCCCACTCCACTCCACTACCACCATCACTCAGGAGAGTTTACCAGAAGTATTTTGTTACAATGCAATCTTATTCAAGTATTCATTCCAACATGCATGTAGTTGAATGTAAAAAAAAAAAAAAAAAAAAAAAACTTGGCGGGGAAAACCCAAAAANTCATGTTGAGGCAGGGTTCCCTGACCTCTCTGACTGCAAGAGAATCTACAAGAGAGTCAGAAGCATGTCCTGGAAAGCCACTCACCCCACTCCACTCCACTACCACCATCACTCAGGAGAGTTTACCAGAAGTATTTTGTTACAATGCAATCTTATTCAAGTATTCATTCCAACATGCATGTAGTTGAATGTAAAAAAAAAAAAAAAAAAAAAAAGACTTGGCAGGGCATACCTGAAAACAAAATAAAGTCACCTCTTGAATATCTAAACACCAATCGTGTCCACAAAGGCCAAAATCTGTGAGAATTCTACCAAAACCAGGCTGTAGTTTGCTTCTGCACTTTGCATTAAAAAAAGGATTTGCTAAGAAAAACTATTGTTTAACAAAGACAGGAGGATGACAGTTAACTCACTTACAAGGCAAACTCAGACCCTGGTCCTGCAGTCTCAGGTGCTGATTTCATTCAGCACCTCCTACCCAGCACAGAGCCAGAAGGGGCAAGCGGGTCAGTGACCTGGGGAGCCCTAGGCTGTCCCAGAATGGCTGGGGCACAAAGGCACTCTGATGGAAGTGGAGCATTCAAAACTAAATAATGAGGGAGACTTACTAATCCAGCAGCAGGAACCAGGGATATTTAGGCTCTTGCTGCCAACAGCCCACTTGTGACAGTGATCAGAAGGACAGACATCCACCATTGTACTGATGGGACCCACTCAGGGTTTTACTTGATACCAGGATACGGTGCAGCTTCAAGGGGGCAGTTATATCGAGCCAAGCAAGAGGTCCCTGCTGGAAGGCTTCTGCAGGTTGGCAGTGGAGTACAAAGGGAATACGTGCATCTCTGTTTAGCTGGTCAGATTGGAGACCTGGCTATACTAAACTGCAGATTTACTGTAGCCAGTCGTTGGATATTGCCTACTACTTAAAATGAATTGTAACCAAAACGTTCAGAGAAAACCATAGATTAAGCATATTGACTATGTTTCTTCTTTAAGTAATAGTTAAGGGCAATCACAGTGATGGAGCAGCCATGTAGATATTTTCCCACCAGTTATTAATAACAGCCCCTCAGCAGACTTATGGATGGCCATCCCCATGATGGAGAGCCGGCAGCACTCGCCCTGCAGTGGATCTGTTACTGGGAGGGCTTGTACGCTATTTGGTTTGAGAGGTGTCTGGCTGTTGACTGATGAGGAGGGCCTTAAAGAAACACAGCATCTTGCAGACCAGGACCATAAAAGAGAAGAGGGCAATTATCTTGTACTTCCCCTCCTCTTTCTCTGGGAGAGCCAGCGAGGGGCAAGCAGGGAAGAACCATGGGGGTCATTCCACCTGTGCAGATTCCCGCCCCTTCTAGTCACCAAGACCACAGACATGAAGGCAGAAAACATGGATGTGGTAGAATAGGATCCATGTATCTACCGGTTGTGGGAGAGGAGGCTCTGCTCCATGCAGTCCTCAGGATCCAGGCTAATGGAGCCTCCACCATCTTGTAATGCCCTGTCTAGCATGAGGAGCCTCCAGGGGACTCTGAGTGGAAAGAACAAACAGGGGTTTTTCAATGCCTTGGCCCCTGAGTGACATGTGGCACTTTGCTCACTTTTCCTTAGCCAAAAGTAGTCCCATGGTCTTGTCTAACTGGTGGGCTGGTCCCCACCACTCATGGCACCACACCCTCCTTATTCCCAAAGGCATGGTAACTGGCATGTTACCCAACTCCTGAGCAGTGTTAGTCCCAGACAGCCACCCCCTTGACCAAGCTTGCTCTCACTTCCGGGGGCTTCATTGTATTCTCTTGTCCCCTCCCTTCTCCTGCTGCTCTGTGAGTTCCTCCTCACCAGACACTCCCTCATTGTTGGTGTTTTCTCAGGGCAGGGCAGGCTCCATTGTCTCTTCTCTGTTCACTCTCTCTAAATGATCATATCAGTCCTATAGCTTTAAATGCATCATTTATATGTTCACACAGCTTAGACACGGACCCTGGCACAGATGTCTCTCTTGAGACCTGTCTACACTTTTCTATTCAACTGCTTACTTGCTATCACATAGTGACATTGCATAAGGGACCCAGATTTCTTGCATCTGAGTCAAGGGTGTCTCATGGTTCAAATCAGAAGTTTAGGAGTGACGCATCCGATAGCTCCCTTTTGCTCAGCCCTAAATATAAATCATCCATATGTCCTGTCAATTCAACCTCTAAAAGAGATAAAAATAGATCTTGAATCCCAGACATTGTCCTGTCTCTACTGTTGCTCTCTCAGGGCTACCACCCCAAACTGGCCTGCAGAAATGGCCTCTCAGTGGCCTGTCTGCATCTACGCTTTCCCCTTGCCAAGTCATGTTCCCAGGAGCTCCCAGATTTCTCTTTAAAATGCAAACCAGAGCACATCACTCCCTGCTTAAATCCTTCTACCAGCTTCTCACTGCTTGTCACTTTGCAAGAGTCAAGGCTAGGCCTTCAGTACAGCTGGCATGACCCATGTGACCTGCGCCCTTCTGTTCCCCCCAACAAACACAGGGTCCTGACTTGTCTTGGACATACCAGTCCCTTTGTCATGTGGGGTCCTCAACATACTCAGTGCTCTATCTTTGGACACAGCTGACTCCTTTCTGTCATATGGATCCCAGCCAGGATATAACCTCCTCAATGATGCACAAAGGCATTGAGGAGAATTGTGGTGTCCTCCCATAGGCTGCAGAATGCTCTACACCAGCTGTACTCACCCCCTACCCTGAACAGGGCATCTTGTCATGTGCTGGACTCACAGGCACCCGCCTCCACTCCCAAGCAGCATTGTGGGCCAGCAGCCCCTAGGGGCCTCTCTGACATGAAAAGAGACTCTGTGTCTGCCCTCCTATAACCCACCTGCCAGCCCACATAACCTCTGTGTGCCCTGATTCCTCCTGAGACGCGGCTGCCCTGTGTTTGAACCTGAACACTTGCCCCTTGTGTTAAGAATTGTTTCTGTCTCAGGACTGCAAGACCTGGCTGCCCACTGACTGGAAAGACCTGGATTTGGAAATTGAGGTAAAAAATCAATTTCACCTTTTACTCGGCATTCATTGTGGTGACCTGAGGAGAAACACCATGTTGGGAAAAACGCCATGTTTGTAATAGTGCGGCAACCTTTGACATCTAGGGCATCTTGACTATTGTTCACCCAGAAAGATCCCCATAGCTATTCCTGGGATGTCCCAGGTGCCTCCCCCACACTTGCAGATGGGAAGCAGCTGCCACATGGTCACAAGGACACTGCCTGCCTGTGGCCAGCCCTGCCCACAGACTCCATGCCCGTGCCCAGTGTCAGAAGACTTCCCCAGCCATAGAAAAGAAAGAGATTGAGCCACTTGCAACAACATGGATGCACCTAGAGAGTGTAATGCTAAGTGCAGTAAGTCAAAGAAAACCAAGTACCATATGATTTCACTCATATGTGGCATTTAAGAAATAAAGCAAAGGAACAAACAAAGAAAAAGAGACACAAACAAAAGAACAGACTCTTAAAAACAGAAAACAAACTGGTTATTACCAGAGGGAAGGTGGGGTGATGAGTGGAATAGACGCTGGGGATTAAGGGTACATATATGATGATGAGCACTGAGAAGTACAGAACTGTTGGATCGTTATACTGTACACCTAAAACTAATACACCACTTCATGTATATTATACCTCAATTTTAAAAAGAAGAAAAAACTGGTGACTTCCCAGGAGTTCAGGCTTGCTCCCTGGGATGGGTCAGTGGGGGCTATAGCCCCGACCTCAGACAGCCTCAGGCCAACAAGGATTTCTAGGACTCAGCCCCCCGCACCCTGAATGCTCAGCCCCTAGAGCGCTGCACTCCAAACTCTGGCCCATACCCAGGGACAATGCATCTCCAAAGGCCAATAGGGAGCACCATTGAAAGGGCAAGCATTCTCAGAGCTGACTTTGGACCACCCCTCTCTTCCTTCCCACACAGTGACAAGCAGATAATGCAGGCAGATGGCCAGCCAGAGTTTGGAGTGCAGCGCTCTAGGGGCTGAGCATCCAGGGTTCTACCCCTGGACGGTGTTAGTGCCTGCCAGCTTCTCACGTTCCTGCCCTCTGGAAGCAGCACTGGTTTTCCTTTGGAAATCTCCCCTCCCCACCCTTGGTTCCTGTGGTTTGGGTGCATTGCCCCATCACCCTATCCCCAGTCCCTCCCCTGGGATGGGCACATGTCCTAAGACAGGCCATCAGGACTATTCATCCTTTGACCACCAAATCTCAGAGGATAGGTCCATGTGCTCAGGCAGAACAGACATTTTTTTCTGATTTGAAGTCCCTGACAAGTGTCCATTAAGGCTGGAACTGCTGGCATTCTCCACATAGAAATATGTTGCCTGCATTGGAAGCCAAAAGAGAGGAGAGAAGAGCCAAGATGGAAAGAACAAAGTCCCAAGATGTAAAGACCCCATGATTTGAGTCCCTGGAGCCAGCTATGCTTGGCAGTATCTTAGTGATGTGTACCAATGAATTCCTCTCTTCTGCTGGGCTTCCAGATTCCTGCCCCCAAGAGTGCTGACCCTTATGCAAGGTGAAGCCAGCCTCACACAGAGACAGATGGGGGTCATGAGCCAGGCAGATGGGGAATACAGCTGTGAGGGATTGGATCTGGCACCAAGAAAGACCCACGAGAGTGAGGCATAGGCAGGATGAGAAGGAGCTTGGGGCAGGAGCAACTGAGTGAATCCCTGCCTGGAGCCACAGGTGTGTGTCCAGAGCCTTGCCGAGGCTGGGACAGCCTCATTCTGAATAGATACATTTCTCAGACCACCCACCCATCCTCTGGCCTCTGAGTGCAAGAATGGGCTGGAGCAGAAAGTCTTCAAGATCCTGAGCACCCCCAGGAAGTGACACAGGCAGAAGTGTTCTCAGTCCTCCAAGACAATCTCCCATATCCTCCCTGAGCCCCAGACTCACATTGCCCCTTTATGCCCCTGCTCACACTGGACCTCTGCCCTGAAGTGCCCTACATTATCTTTCCAGCTATACACAGGGCCCACATCCTTCAAGGCCAAACTGGAGAGCCCTCTCCTCCAAGAAGCTTCCCCCGACTAGCACAGCCCGTAGAGAGTTCTTGTGATCTCAGTCATTGGGTAACTGAGATGATCATGTAAAAGTACACTGTATACATTGGATTAGATTCTGTCCTAAACTGGCTGAGGCTAGCTGCCCTCTCCCCAGAGTAAGTGACTTTGGCTAGCCAGTCATGAACAAAGAGAATTTAGTGTATAAAGGGGAGTAGTTCTGACTGTTTTAGGAGAAGTCTTTAGGTGGCCTAGAATCATTTCCACATCCTTTTGCACTATATATCATGTTCTGGGTGCAAGTTGCACTGGGTGAGACAGGGCAGAGAGGAAAGAATGCTCTGGAGTCAGGTAGACCCGAGTTTGAATCTTGGCTCTGCCACTAGCTACCTATGTGACCTGGGCAGGTCACTTGACATGTCTGAGCCCAGTTTCTCATCTGCGAAATGATGATAATAGTGACTTTATCATAGGCTGAAATGAGCTAGTATGGCTTGACCACGGTAGATGCTGAATTAATGCTGGGATACAGTATAGCATAGTTGTTAGAAGAATAATAATTACACTATTATTATTACACTAGAATAACTATCACTGAGGATATTCTGTGTACCTGGCATGTACTAAATGCTTTAAGTTGTAACTTCACTTAGTCCTCACTGCAACCTTGTAAAGTAATCAATCTCTTATTCTCTCCAGTCTACCAGTGAGGGACCTGGGCCTGAGGGTCATGCCCAAATTCAAACTTCTAATGATGGCAGAGTTGGTTCCAACCCTGAGGCAGCACCCGCCTCTATCTTTGGCCAAGAGTAACCACAGGGCCAGCCCTGCAGTGGTGGATGGTTAAGAGCCTCGGATCAGACTTCTAGGTCCACATCTCAGCTCTGACACTAGTAAGTTTAGTAAATTCCTTAATCCCTCTGTACCTCAAATGTTTTCATTGTCTTTCTATAAACTGGAGATAATAATACTATATTTAATTGAATTTAAGCTACCATTGACTGTAAGATGCAACATTGTTTGTATACCACTAACAAAGAGAAAATGTCCAACAAGGGGTGTCTAATGGGAGTCCCCCACATGAAACCAGAACATCACAGACCAATATTTCTATATAGAGAGATTAACTGATTTGTTTGTTTGTTTACTGACTTGGCTCACATGGTTATGGAGGCTGACAAGTCCCACAATCTGCCTATTGCAAGCTGGAGATCCAGGAAACTTGGGGATATAATTCAGTTTGAGTGAAGGCTAAAGAATGGGGGGCCAGTGGGGTAAGTCCCAGTGTGAGCCTGAATGCCCAAGAACTGGGAACACCAATGTCCAAGCGTGGGAGATGGATGTCCCAGCTTCAGCAGAAACAGCGAATTTGCCCCTCTTCTGCCTTTCTGTTCTATGCAGGCTGGATCGTTTTGGTTAGGGTCATCTTCTTAGTTTACTGGTTCAAATCCTAATCTCTTCCTCAGACATCCTCACAGACACACCCAGAAAAAATGTTCCACTGGCTATCTAGGCACCTCCAACTCAGTCAAGTTGACTCAAAACTAACCATCACACCCTTCATGTGTGAGAAATAAACCCACCCCATAGAAAAAGTAGCAAAGAAACTTGGCTTATCTCCAATCTCAGCACCAGATACAAGAAGGAAAAACTTCTCTCTTGAGAGTTGGGGCCACAAGCTTGTATTTAGGCAGATTTGAAATCTGAACTCACACTACCCAGAAGATATGAAGTGGAGAGCTTCCTTTAGAGAGAACTCAGGTTTGGTAGCAGCTCCATGCAATGGAAGAAGCAAATGCAAATTCATTTTCTTGGAATTAGACATGAGATCAGGCCATCAACTAGCATAGGATGCTGGGAACTGTTAAGGATCAACCCAGTACTTTCAGAAATGTTCAAGCTGGAAAGAACATGTGCTGTATACTCATTGAAATGGTAGAAACTAGCCATAAAATAACACTAACTGTTGTAACAAAGTACCCCCAAGTCTCAGTGGATTAACACAACAGACATTTATCTCTTGTTCAGGTAAAGCCCAAGACAAGAGTTCTGAAAGGTAGGCACTCACCTCCAGTGATGACTCAGGGAGACAGGTTGTATCCATCTTATAGACCCACCTGGCTTCCATGGTCTCCAAGAAGGGAGAGAGATAGAAGAAAATGTCCAGGTGACACCTGTCACTTTCACCCACTATGTATTGAGCAGAATTCAGTCATATTGTCATGCTTAACTGCAAGGGAGGCTGGGAAATGTGAGTGAGCCCTGTGCCTGGGAGGAGACAGAGAGGTTTAGTGAGCAGGCAGCTGACCCTTGCCCTCCTGCCCCTGGGACTATTGAATACTCCTAGAAAATAGTTGTTAGCAGCAATAGATCAGAATGTTGCCTGACACCATGTAAAGACTTGGTCAATCACTGCTCTGGATGTGATTAATAGTAAGAACATCTTTGATTTATCAAAGCCATGTATATTTGAAGACCATGCTCACTTAACAAAAGAAGTCCCCCTGCTGGTGTTCCCTAATGACTTTCCACAGTGGATTTCAAATAGGGATTTGAATTTCAAAAACATGGGATCTGTTTGTAAGAGTGCACATATGGTAGGAGGCTAATATTTGTATTCATAAATATTGCTTCCCTTAAAACCAGTCATCCTGCAATTCTGTTTCCACAGAAAAACATGATGCTTACAAGTATGCATTTTAGAATTAGTATCAGCCTGGGTTTGAATCCTGGCTCTGCCATTTACTAGCTCTGGGACACTGAGCTACCCCTTGGCCTCTCACTAAGCTTTGGTTTCTGTAACCATAACCTAGTAAAGGTACAGTTATGTCAGAGATTGTTGTGAGATTTATCACAGACGGTGAAAGTAGCATGCACAGAACAGCGCAGGGCACACAGAGGCTTTCAGCAAGTTTAGCTGTTCTTTTCCTTGTTGTCATTGTCACTGATGCCCTGGATGCTCTTTCTTTAAGCCATGGGGTGGGGTCCAGCAGAGGCTTGTGCACTCCCCCAAAGTGGTGTCAGGGCTTCAGAAAGCCCACCTTATACACTGAACAACTAAGCAACTGCTTCAGATGCTAGATGCATATGATGCTGTCATTAGGACATCCTCACCAACTGGTGGCCTGAACACTTAAACTTCTATTTTTAACAACTCCATTAATAGTTTTATCTTGAGAGATAACTGAAAGAATTATAGGAGTCTTCATATAAAGCCTCACATCACTCCCAATTCCCACCATCAGCTGAGACCAGGTGGTGGCCACATCCGTCCACTTTCTTTTTCTTACTGTCCAGCGGAGGCCCACAGACATGAGCAGATTTATAACCAGGTGTAAAATGCAGCTCCATCCTCTCTGGAAGCAAAACCCACAGCTTAATAGTTGGACAACCACACTTTCCAACAGCGTCAAGAATGACTTCTGAGAACTGAAAATTCAATGTTTAGTTATGGCTCCTTAAAACATTTCAGCCACAGCTCCGGGGACAGGAGCCAGGAACGCTGCCCTGCAGAGTCCGGCAGGGAAGGATCACTGACAGCTGGTAGTTTCCTGCCCCCCATGGTTGCACTGTCAGGAGAAGGGCCCCCCAGTCTTCCCTCATTTCAACCCGCAGCTCAGGACCCTCTGAAGGAGACAGGTCAATATCAACAACACAGAGCACAGCATGCCCTTGCTTCTCCATTCCAGCTGAATGTCAGATTGCATTCCCTGCCTGGATACCTTGTTTTCATCTCTCAGTGCTCACTCACTCACAGTTTTCTCAGAGAACTGCTCCTCCTTCACTCTCAGGGAATTGTTTGGTGGGGAGCTGATGTTATCCCTAGTTCCAGACTTAGGCTAAAGGTGCTTGCACACACCCCACCTTGATGATGGGTCAGAGATGGGCACAGGAAACTTTATGGCTGGCGGGCAGGGGAGTAATCTTTGGCAGCCATCTCTCCTCTTGTCCAGGACAGTAACTAAGAATGGCTGCCAGAGAGAGAAGCAGGGAGGAAGGGAGGATGAGACAGACAGAGACAGACAGACAGACCTGGTCAACATAACATTAATTGGGTCCCTTATCCAGATGAACCTGCCTCTTGGATGGGAAGGATGCCTGTCTGATCTGGCCCATGGATGGTTTGCTGATTACCTTGGCTTTTACACCATCAGCTCTTGTCTTCAGCCTATCCAAATCTCTACTCATGCCACCAAAACCAATTATGGAGCATGCATTGTGAGCTTGGTGTTATATGAGATCTAGGTGATGCAGAGTTCCTACTCCCCTGCTCTGAAGGGGCCCAACATACTTGCTAAAAGACAAATACAAATAGCACACTGAAGGCCCTTGTAATCCAGACTGGGGGTCAGGAAAGCTTCCTAGAAGAGGTGACACTTACCTACATTTAAGATTATATGGGAGTTGTGTAGGAAGGCCAGGGGATAGCACAGGGCAGAGACATACAAGTGAGCACACTCCCACAGAGGTGGAGCATCTGGGTGAGCACCTGGGTCAGACACCTCTCTCCTGGCCCTCCTGCCCTATTCCCTCTGAGTTTCCTAGAGTCTGCCTTGCCTCTCCCAATATTTTCTCCACACTTCGTGAGGCTAAGTGCAGTGTGATATATTTGAGAGATACACAGGCAGCCATATGCACAGGAGAGGCCCAAGCTGGGGCCTCTCCTGCACTTCACAGGTATCAGGTCCATGGACTGCACACTTCCCCCAGCTGCTTCCAGACACTCAACTCTCTTCTTTCCTTTCAATTTCAGAAATCCAAAACCACCAAGATAATGGAATAAATAACTGTATACCTGACATATATGATTAACAGAAGAAAACATGCTGTTGAGTTTGCTAACATTATTTTTTTGTGAAAGAAATGGAATTTTACAGTTTTCATTAAAATGCCTCCCCCCTTACAACCATTCTACATTTTTAATAACTATTTTAACTTTATCTTGGTGGAGAGAGTGAGAGTTTTCTAGTCCTAATTTTAAAGAGATGGATGGATGGATAAGTAGAGAGAGAGAGAGGGCTAAATAGATTGATATAGATATACAACAAATACATGGTTTTGTGAGTCTTTTAATTTACATAAATGCTATCACAACTTATTTCTGCACTTGCTTCTCTGTCAGCATTTGTTTTTCAAGATAGATTCATGCTGCCATAACTTCTCTATAGAAGACCAGTACTTGAATATACCATAATTTGTAAGTCCATTCTCCTATTCAGGGCTCTTAGGTGGCTTCTTATTTTTCTCCATCTCAACCAATGAATGCTACAGGGAACACCATTGTGCAGGTGTATGAGACACACTCTGGGACACAGAAGGGACAGCAAACCACTGTGTTATGGTGGATGCACATTTTCAGCTTTATCAGGGGTGGCTCCGCACTGTTGAAAGTGGCCACACCCACCTTCCTTTTGCCAGCTGTGTATGAGCTTTCCTGCATCTCTGTTTCTCCACACTTGGGATGAATCAGACTTTCTGTGCTTTGCCAATTGAATGGGTGTGAAACAGTATGTAACCTTTTTGCTTTACTTTGTATTGCTCTGAAGAAGTAATATGGCTAAGTAATTTTCATTTATCTTTGGCCATTGGTGGTTTCACTTTGCCTACACTCCTGTTCTTAATCTTCCTCCACTTTTCCATTGGGTTCTTTGTGCTTTGCCAGGAAAAGTCCACGTGCAGGACTACTTGACATGTCCTGGACACTACTCTTTTATCGGCATAACAATTGTCTTCTGCTCTGGCCACAAACTTGGTTTATGGTGTCTCATGCCAAAGAGATTGTGTGTGTGTGTGTGTGTGTGTGTTTAAGTGTGTATGTGAGTGTGTTTGTGTGCATGTGTGTGTATAGCATAATAGTTATAGCAGTAGTTGTCACATAACAACCCTTTCCTTTATGAATAGTGCTTTTTGTGTCTTGCCTAAAAAGTCTTTTTCAAACCTGATGTGATAAAGAATTGATCCTCTATTACCTTTCCAAGGTTATAAAGGTTATTTGCCTCTGGATCTCTATTTGGAATTTGTTTATGGAATGAGATAAGAATCTAAATTAATTTCCTTCTTGGAGGAGCCTGGCTGGCTTTGTTGGTAGAACAAGTAACTCTTGATCTGGAGGTATAAGTTTGAGCTCCATGTTGGCTGTAGAGATCATAAACACATAAACAAAGAAGTAAACAAATAAGTATATAAGTAAATAACTAAATTTCCCTCTTTTAGGAAAGCTAATATCTAGGCACCATTGATTGCAAAGTCCTTCCTTTCTCCTAATCTGTCATGCCATCTCCATCATACACCAAGTTTCTATAAATGGTCTGTTTCTAGACCAAGGATTGGCAAACCTTTGCTATAAAAAGTCAAATAGTAAATATTTTAGGCTTTGCTGGTCATCTGACCTCAGTCACAAAGACTCAGCTCTGCCATCCCTGGGTGACAGCAGCCTTGAAGAATACAAAAGAGAATGAGTGTGCTTGCTCACCTGGTTCTACTAACACAATTATCTTTGAGGCAATACCACACTTTGAACACTTTTGATAACGTCATAATATGTCTTGATATCTGACTGACATAGCACCACCCTTTTCTCTTTTGTTTTTAGAATTATCGTGGTTATTCTTGAGCTTTAATTCTTTCATATAAAATTGAGAAGTGGTTTTAACAAGTTTCATTAAATCCTGCACTGGACTTTTTATTGGAATTGCATTGAATTTCTAGACTAATTGAGGAGTCCATCTTTATAATATGTGTTCATGCATCCAAGAAACATTTTTGGGTGCATGCTGGGAGCACACAGCATACTCTCACCTGGCATGTCCAATTCACATGGTGTCACCATCTTCCTGAACAAAAAGCTCACAGTTTTATCCTCCACATTTCTCTCAGTCTCCACCTAACCAGTCAAGTACAAGATTATCCTTTCTCTTCTTTCCAGTATCCTCTCTGCCTTGCTTTTAGAAAAGTGTCATCACTTCTGACTTCAGTGGACCCCCTCCAGACTGGCCCTGTCATCCCCACTGTGTGTCACAGAACTCTCTCTTGTCACCCACATGCCCTTTGCCAGGACAACATTAATCACTGTGAGCACAGCTCATGACTCCTTCTTCATCTGCCTCGTATTTAACTTCCATGCCTCACAGCCACCTTCCTATGATACCCTATGCCTCAGCCATGCAAACACCAGCAGCCCCACGAACACCCCCTCTTCTCATTCCTCAGGGTTGTGCCCACCTGAAGCCCCTCCATTTTTATCCAGCCAATTTCTATTTAAAAGCCAGGTCAGGCATCCTAATCTTTATGAACCTGTCCCCAACCTCATACCATTGCTATGCTCCCACTGTGTGGGAGGCTGATCTCTGTTACAATCCACATTTCACCAGGAGAGAGTAGCCTCCTTGAGGGCAGGCGTTCTGTCTGATCTGCTCACAACAAAACCCACAGCATGTACCCTGGGAGCTAGGTAAGCACTAATTAATGATAGGCATTAATTAGCATTGGCTGCATAAATGAATGAGAGATATAGTCAGAACACAGCCAGACTCAGAGAGACAGATGTCCTTGTCTCAGAGGCAAACATGCCAGCCCATTTTCCCAGGGATGAGGCTGAGTAGCTCCACTGTCTTTGTGACCTGCCACCCCTTTGGTAGGGTGACAGCAGAGGAGCAGATAGGGCTGGAGAGAAGATCTGCCTCTGCAAGGAGAAGGCAGGCATAAAAATGCAAATGCAGGGCTGCCTCCCTCCCTCTCCACCTTCACTGTGCTCATCTACCCCTCTCTGACAGATAAAAAGGAAAATGTGCTGGTGAGGACAGAGCCCCTCTGGGTAAGAAAGCAATAGCAAAGTGACAAATGTCATGTGGGTTTAAACAAAGTCCCCCACGGTTACAAACCCTCAGGGAAATAAGCCTGACAAATGCACATCCCGCTCCCTGCACCCTTTTCCTTTGAAATAACTTTGGCCCTGAAAAAGGAGAAAGAAGGAAATAACTCAAAGATTTTAAAAGCAAAGTTCCTGTCTGCAAACCAAATGGGCTGAATTTTTATAAGCTCGTTTGGAAAAGCATGAAAAATCCAGTTGTCGGAGGAGCCTCTGTCCCAGGGAGCCGCTGAGGGGCGGGAAGGGACTGCTGGAAATCTGTGCTCCTCGCTGACCCCCTGCCATCCAAGGACGGAGGCTGTTCCTCCTGCCCTTCCTTCGTCCTGGCAGCTGCTGAGCCCAGGAGGGAGGCCTCCTGTCCTAGGGCTGAGGCCTCTGCGAGGCCACTCTGTGCCTAGGCCTGTGGAGACCGTTGGGGGAGGACAGGGGGCTCCTGCCCACATGTGCACATCAGGGCAGCCCCTTCCACTGAGACATCACATATTTCCTCATTCTTCACAGGAACTCTAGAAGGGAGGTCTTATCATGCCCCATTTTACAGATGAGGAAACTGAGGTAGAGAAGCTAAGGTGTATTAAAAGCAAGATAAAAGGTCCAAAACAGAGTGGCTTTTGTTAAGCCCCATGTCACCAAATCAAGACTTAACTTCAGTGTCAGTTCTCCCCGGAAGGGAATCTTAAACCAGAGTATCAGGAATAGCCTGATCAGCCCTAGTTAGGTCGTCTGCCAGGTAGACCTATCCCCTACAGGAAACTAACCTTACAATAACCACCTCTCCCTCTCTCTCTCTCTCTCTCTTTTTGCCTTGTTCCCACCCCCTTCTGCCTAGAAAGGGTTTTCACTTTGTACAGCTCCTTGGAGCTCCTTTCTATCTGCTAAATTGGATACGGCCTGATTTGAATCAATTTTGACTCGAATAAACTCTAAAAATCTTTTAACATGCCTCAGTTGATCTATGAACAGGTGGCACGACTTGGAAGTAGAGGATTCAGATGCAGGCAGTCTGGCTCCAGAGCCTTCCGCAGGAGCTGCTCTGGATCCCCCCAGGTCCTCTTCACCAGACCTTGCACTGGTGCCCTGCTGCTGGTTACTGTGAGTGTGGGCTGGTAGAAGTTCACAACTACTGTCCAGGGGATAGCGCTTTGTCCAGAGATGCCTGGGAGATCTTGGGCCATGCTGCTGGGTAGCTTGAAGTCAGAGAGGGAACAATGAAAGCCCATCCTGCTTGCCTCAAGGGGCAAAGGTCTCTGTGGTGCCATTCACACTTCTGAGCTCCCCATGAGAACAGGCTGACTTGAAGCTTCAGTTGAACCCCCATCTCAGTGTGGCTTTCCCCTGGCCCTATCCTGCTTCCCTTATTCTCCCAACAGGTTTCTTCTGAGAGCAGTCCCTCCATAAAACCCCTACACAAGAATCTCCATCTGGGACTTTGCTTCTAGAGAACCTGATGTTCCCCGTGTGAATGATCACTTGTCCTTAAAGCAAAGTGATGAGCACTATACCTGGCACACAGTGACTGCTCAACAGAATTCATGCCAATGGTGAGAACCACTTTTTTCTTTCCACCCTGCCACAGGTCAGCAGTCTGGGGCCCCACTCAGCTCCTCTTATATCTCCTGGACACATGGACACAAGAGCTACAGACATATCCAGGGCATTCTCTTTAGTCCCTCCAGTAACTGACATAGAAATTAGGAATGGGATGTACGAAGGAAAAATAGAGATTGAGGATATTCCTTTTTTTCCTACACATTCTTCATAATTAGTAGATAGGTGTGTGCTTCTGGGCCACAAGCCTATAACTGTTCTCTCCTCATCCTCCCAGATGAATGACCCCTCCCCAGTGGGGACCTTTCCTTTATTACTAGCCCAGTCTGCAGAGAACAGAGTGGCTGAACAGTGAGGTATCACATTGACTAGGGCTTCAAACCAGAATGCCTGAGACCCTGCTGTTCTTTCCTTTTTGATCAAGTGCATGCACAGAAATTGGAGAGAAGAAAGACTCAAACACACCCCTCCTCATTGCCCTGCAGTACACCCTAATGAGTCTCATTTACTGGCAAAGAGAAAAATTCCCCACATGACACCTGCAGGTCTGATAACGAATGTCCTCCGCAACTGCTGGGAATGCGGCATCTAAGAACAAGGCTCCATAATTTGGCCAGTGTTTAAGAGAAAACCATTTCCAGTGGGGTATATTGTAAAATGCTTGTCCCAGGGATGTTGTAAGTGGGTGGGAAAAGCTGTTTTCAAGGGAAATGAATAGTCTTTAGCAAGTAATATGAAGGGTTTACCTCCCAGAGCAAAGGGCCCTGGTCGCACCTCTGCCCAAAGCTAGTGCCATAGCTGCATGGTCCCCATGACCTCCTGGGAACAGAGTTGCTTTCCTAAAGGAGCACACAGCCAAGGGGCATAAGGCAGCTGGGGTCTCCTTCCACCATTCATAGAGACCTAAAATTCCAACATCATGAATCACCGCTTTGTAAGAGTAGGTTTGGAGAGGCTTAGTCTGGGTAACACAGTCTGGAAGTCAGAAAACCTGAGGGATGCCTGAGTTATCCCTTATGTATGGGGTGGCCTTAGGTGATCTCTCCCTCATCCTAGGTTCTTCAGGGTGTGACACCTACAGAGAAAACTAGCACCAGGACAGTTTCAATTGGATCTGAAACAAACCCACCTTACACAGAAGAAAAGGGGTGGGGAAAACCTATCAGCAAACAAAACTGAAAAGTCCAGGAATAGATTCTGGCACAGCAGAGATCTAGGGGCTCAGGCTGCCTTCATCTCTCTGCACTGTCTTTCCCCTATGGATTTCTTCCACGGTAGAGTCTTCTTACCTGGTAGGAGAGTTGTGTAGGCTCATGTCTTACCAAGAGACCTTCCCTTTTCAGACACTTCAGTCCAAGGTTTGCGATAACCCCATATGAACTACATAACCATCCTCAACCCATTCATTGCATCCAGGGGAATTTGACTAAACTGGGGTCAAGGCAAGGAGAGGGGTTTTAAAGAAAAAATTATTCATAACACTTGACAAAGAACTTAATTTATTCAGGACCATAACAATAAGGACCGCTGCAAATGGGGTTTTGCAGTCTAGGAGAGATTGGGCTCAACTCCAAATACAATAAGGAACAGTGGGAATCTATAGCCAAGGAGTAGGCAAGAGTCAGTGAATGGAAAATTACTAAGAGGAGCATCAGAGGTGGGGGTGATTCTGACTAAACCAACCTAATCCAACAGGATTCTTGCTGAAGGCAGGCCAGAGTGATCAGGCATCACCTGGGGGAAGTTGGAGGACAAGGAACTTGATTAGATATCAAAGACGGAAGATTTTGGTTAAACCAACTAAGCAGGATTCTTGCTAAAATTGGACAATACAAAGATTATCAGGAAAACCCAAAGTCAGGACCTAATTGAGGGTTGAGTTCAGAGGACCCCAAGTAGAGTCTGATTAAGGACAGGGGTCAGCTCCTCCCAACCATCTGCACTGAGAGTTAGAGAGAACCAAATGGGAGGGGTGGGGAGGAAGGGTGATGAGCAGGCAGGAAGTTGAGATGCCTGCTGGGTACACAGTGGAAGCTGCTTCAAAGGACACATGAAGAGGCAGAAATGGCATCTGAGAGTATCCTGGACCAGCTCACTCCAAGCTTCCATTTGGCCACAGGATAGCCTTGTTCCAAAGTCACACTGATTTTTCCAAAATCACTCATCACCTCAACTGCCAAGACACATGCATCCTTGATGGTAGATTTGATTGGTTGAACATCTTTATTTCAGTTGACATGTGAGGAAGGAAATCTTACTCTTAATTCAACAACTATGTCTGTTGTGCCACTATGTCCAGGCACTGAGCAGAAGACACAAGAGTGGCTTTTAGGAGATGGAGTCACAAAGACCTAAGGCTGAGTGTTGACCTCAGAGGGCCCAGAACCCAGAATGATAATGGAGTCCAGAAGCAAATGAGCATGGCCACAGGAGGCATGAGCATTCCAGTGGGCTGAGACACAGGCAGGAAAGGCATATTTGGTTAGGCTGTTTGGAAGGGTCTGGATGCTTAGCTGGGGAGCCTGGACTTGATCCTATAGACAGACACAGGGAGACTCGAAGGTTGTAGAGTGAGAGCAGGATGATGGGAACTCAGTGTTAGGAACATGAATTTGACGTTGACTTGTAGAATGGAGTTTTGTGTGTGGCAGGGGTGGGGGGCTGTTTTGTGGGATGGGATGAGCCCTGGGAAGAAGAATTGGGAAGTAAAAAGAGCTGTCTGGAAGCTGTCCCAATGTCCAGGAAAAATAAGGTCTATTTTAGAACATTTGGGTGGGAGGAGGGAAGGGGAAATAAGCATGCTTTAGTAGAGTCTCAGCATTCCAGAAATGCTTTCATATCTATTTCTATCCCCAGTGATGCAAAAGCCCTGAGAAAGAAGCAGAATGAATAGTAGAAATTCCATTTTACAGACAAAAAATTGAGACCAAGGGGGCAAGAGTAAGGGACAGAACTGAGACACACTGGTGTCATCCTTCCAGCACCCGGAGCCTTGTGCAGGTGGCACCAAACCCCAATGGCGCCCTGTTGTCCCTACATCAGGAAGTGTGGAGAGCCCACCTCAACCCTCTGAAGAGCTATGGAATAAAGCCATCTGTGCTGCTAATACTAGTATAAGGTATTGATTATCTCACTGCAGGAGTCCTGAGACAACCGTCCCTGGGCTGCTGAGGCTGGCGGCAGCAGCTACTAAATTGTGTTTATGGGAAGCTTTTTACCTGAAGGGGTCATAATTCACTCTTGATCAATAACCGATCAATCCACCTGCTTTGCACATTGCAAATCCTCCAGATCCGTCCACAGAAAGACAATCCGTCCACAGAAAGAGAGGTAGACAATCTGCTTATTGGAAAAAGATGACAGAATAACAGGCTAATGCAACCACTTAGGCTGGTGATTACGTAAGTTCTGATTTCTTTTTAACTTAAGTGAAATGTTTTGAGTGATATGCTGAGTCCATCAAAATAAAAAAAATCTGATAGTGTTGGTTTGACAGGATCGGGTAAGAAGAAGATCTGGTATTCTCTGGGCGCCTACTGTGTGCTTTCCACTATACAGAGCTCCCTCATTTACCCTCATGGCCCTGCAAAGGAAGTACTATCATCTTCACGTTCAGGGAGAAGCCTGCAGCCCAGCAAGGTTAGGTAGTTACTTCAAGATTAGTGGTGGGGCTGAAAACTAGAAGCACTATTTCCACGTAAGAAATAAGTGGAACCCAGGGACAGCTAGGCTTGGAGAATTTGAGTCTCATTCAGAGTGGGTGATGAGGCTGGTTATGGCGGGAGCTACAGTGGCCTGCAGGGCACTCCTAGGAGGCTGGCTTGGATCCCTGTTGCCGGAAGCTGTCTTCCCCACTGTTTGCTAACGAAGTTTCAGTCCTCCATTATGTTGGAGTCTGATCCTCCCAGAATGAACTAGACAGTCAGCCATCTGGAGCCACCCCCCACCCCCAGCTTACCAGCCCCAGGGGCCTCCCAGGGGCCTGAGCATGATGTCACTGAGTACCCCCAGCTGCTTTGCCAATCTCCAGCAACTTGCCTGCATGGAATTGTGGGTATCAGCCTGACTGAGCCTCTCCTTAGCAAACCCTGCCTGGCCTGGAAGCCTGAGCCCTCCCTGCATGCTCTCCCCTATACCCTGCCACTGACCAGTCTCCCTATCTCCAAGGCAACCTTCAGAGCACCTGTCCTGGGGAGTGTTGCCTGGGCACTTCACCCTCAATCTTGGGGTGCCCTTTTCTGTGCTCCAGCTGCTGCTCTTGGGGTTCTGCCTGGCAGGGTGGTGTGGAAGAGGTTACAACCTCTTGGTTGAGGGGCCAGCCTCTCTTGGGACCTCATGGCAGACCTTAAGAGGCCTCTCACTCTGAAGTGATGGATCCTTTCATGGACCATGCCGATGTGGTGCACTCCCCAGAGGAGGCTTCAGCCCCATCCTCTCTCAGTCACAAGCAGAACGTCAGTCCTCAGAGACAGCATGACTAGATAAAGGGTGGAGCCTGGATCTTTTAAAAGCTAGGAGTTTCACTCACTGTGATGAAGCCTTGATCTCAGCCAGTAAGCTGCCTGGAAGACCCCGTTCTAACATGCCTTGGAAGGCCACTGTGATTGGAGTGTGCCAGGGCTCTGGACCTTTCTGTTTTCGGAATTAGATGAAATAAAACAGTTTTCCATTAACACCTCATTCTCCTACTTTTTACTGATTTGGCAAAAATTAGTTTCTCCCTACCATTTTGTAAGCAACTGCCCTGATTCTGGAGACCATGGCTAGAACTGACCATCAGCCTTCCCAGAAAATGTCCTGAGTTGGATATCTCTCTAAATGAGCAATTGCATGTGGCATTGATCATCAAGAAGTCCCACAGCATTGCTCAATTAGCAAGCAGTTAAAGGTGACATATTGTATTTAAATAGTCTCCCTCGGAGTGACAGATGTCTGCAGTAAACAGGGAAATTACTCCCAGGGAGGCAGATCAGAGGCCAGTGGGCCTCCAGCTCCACCCACTGCCTAGAGAGGGCTGAGGGCTGAGGGCAGTCCACTATGGTCTCCAGAAGCGTCAGCGCCTAGGAAAGCACTGTTTGCCCCAAATAATACCTGCATTAGAGAGATCTCTTCCTGCAGAAGGCTGGGCCTGGGGTGTGGATACAGGTGCTAGCCCAGTGGCCTTTGTCTCTGGTCTGTGCCCACTTTCCTGTGACAGCAGCAGAAGAGCTATGAGGCGACACCGTGGACATTTTTCTGGTTAATTAACTAAATACACACCGTCTGTAGCCTCAGAACAAGTAGATCTCAGGATGAAAAGTGCTAATTTTCCTGCATTCATATGTCCAAACTACTTTCCTTAGCAGCTCTTACTTCTGTCTGCCTCATCCTCTAAGCGGAGTAAATTGTGGCTCTGCTGAAAGGCGCAGAATGACAGGGACATGGAACCACTAATTTAGATAAATGACGGAGTTCCTAGCTCCTGCAGGCACCCGACTCAGTGCCTTTCTAGGGCCTGATGAACTTCAGGGAGGCCGAGAGAGAGGGGCACCTGGCTGTGTCCTGTGCAGCACGCATTAAGTGTATTTATCGGTGGCACACTCCCAGAGTCTGTTTAACCCTTGCATGTTGAACGGATATGTCTTACAGGAGGAACCTGATGGCTCCACCGGGGAAACACGGCAGTCATCTTGTTCATGCCTTCCTCCCGCATCCAGTCCTCTCTCCCCATGGGGCTGACCTCGCTGGCTGGCCTGGCTGCCCCACAAGGCTGAAGGTCTCAGGAGTGGCCAAGAACACAAGACCATGGTCACCAAAGCCATCTCTCTGGCCAGAGCTGGCTTGTGTCATAGAAGCACAAGGAGCACTGACTGAGGCATCAGCCCTAAACCCTCATGGTGCAGAGGGGGAGACCCAGGTCCTGGGAAGTGAGAGGAGTCCCCAGATGGGTTGGAAGGAAGATTCTGCATCAGAACTAAGATTACTGCACTGCAGAAGGGAGACTGTGCCCACCTCTCTCTCTACCTCTGCCTGTAGCATCTCTTTCCCAAAGAGATACCACCCACCTCCTGCAGAGTCAGAAACGGCTTTGAAATTTTTCTCTTTCTTTTTTGTTAAAATGAAATTAATAAATTTTATTACTTCATCAAGGAATTCCTTTCTTTTTTTATTTTTTTAATATTTATTTTTATTTTTGAGAGAGACAGACCATGAGTGGGGAGGGGCAGAGAAAGAGAAAGACCCAGAATCCAAAGCAGGCTCCAGGATCGGCACAGGGCTCAAACTCACAAGCCACAAGATCATGACCAGGACTAAAGTCAGATGCTTAACTAACTGAGACGTTCTTTTCTTCTCAGCTTTATTGAAGTGTAATTAACATATAACATTGTAGAAATTTAAGGTGTACAATCATTGATTTGATACATTTAAACATTGCAAAATGATGACTACCTTAGCATTAGCTAACACCTCCACCACATCACCTAACTACCATTTTTCATGGTGGCAATAACATTTAAGATGTATTCTCTTAGCAACTTTCAAGTACATGATACAATATTATTGGTTAACCGCCATGCGGTACATTAAATCTCCAGAACTTGCTTATCTTAAAACTAGAAGTTTATACACTTTGACCAATATCTCCCCATCTCCCACAACTGCTGGCCCCTGTTCCACTCTCTGTTTTTATGAGTTTGGCTTTTTTTAGATTCTACATATAAGTGATATCATATAATATTTGTTGTTGCCGTCAAGGTCCATCCATATTGTCAAAAATGGCAGGATTTGCTTCTTTGTCATGGCTGGAAGGTATTCTGCTGCACGTATATGCACCACATCTTCTTTATCTGCTCACCCACTGACGGACACTGAGGTTGTTTCTGTACCTTGGCAACTGTGAGTAATGCTGCAACATGGCTTTCCTCTCTATTTCTCTCCCCATCAACTGTGATTTCCTTCATACCTGGAGCAAGGGAGGCCCAAGCCCAGTATCTCAAGGGCAGCAGATGTTGAAAAATGCCAACTGCAAGAGGCCAGGAAGTCATTGCACATAAAGGAGGCCTTTGCCCAATTCTGAAGAAACGGAAAGTGTCAGGGGGAAAGGTGGGAAGACATTTTCAGGAGAAAATGTAAATATATTTATCTGCTACACATTCCCCAGAGACTGGTCTAGATGCTTAGAAGATTGGTTAGGATTTACCCACCTCCCTTTTTAGCTTTACCGTTAATCTGAAAACATAAACAAGACCCTCCAAATTGCTATATAAAAGGCCCTTGTATGAACCATCCCTAGTGGGGTCACTCTAAACCCTGATGGGAGTGCGGATACCAGGAGTTGCTTACAGTCTGTGGCTACGGTGAAGAAAGCCATACATCCAGCCCTGAGTATCCAGGGAAGGCCTGGGCCAGGGAACTGTTTGTGTTTATGCGGATGGTCTCCTGGGTGTCTGGCTGCCGGCTCTGGAGATAGTGTGACACAGCAGTCTGTATTTTGTGTACCTACAGGAAATCGCTAAGGAGGGCACGTGAGGCCTGATTTAGCAGCCTGCACGGGGGCCTCATGCAGCCTAGAGAATGAGGCCCTTGGGAAGCAAATGTGGGAGGCAAATTGACTTCCAACGATGGGCTGAGGAACACCTCGGCTTTCTCTGGGAGGCTGGTGAGATGGCAGGAAGTGCTTGGCTCTGCCAAGAGGAAACCACTCCTGCACCACGGACCTGGACACAGACATCCTCAAAGGCCAACTGTGACTTCATGAGGGCAGGTTAAAATCCTAGCTCTGCTGTGAACCTGCCTTGTGACCCTGCTAAGAACCTCAGTCTATTCACCTGTGAGGGCAGCATAACAGCACCCAACCTTTTTTCTAGGGAGATCCAGGGGGCTCTTCCCTTCTATTAAACCTCATCTGTGCCCTGATATCCCAAAACTTAAGGGCTCTGTCATGGGATCGTTTCAACCTTGAAACAGTCAGAGATCTGGCTTCCAGTCCACAAGGCCTGGAGAGCTCAGTGGGGGCACCCCGGGCAGATTTCCCCAGGGCCCCAGCTGTGCCAGGCTTGACCTAAGCTCCAGGCTAGGATGGGTGTGGGCATTTCCATGGAATAGTTACAATCATAGCAGAGATCCTTCACTGAGGACTTCCAGGAAGCAGACACTATTCTACTGCTCTTCACTACTAAGGTCACAGACCTAAGGTGTGAGAAAGCTGAGCACAGAGGCCCAGGAAACTGCCTGAGAGCACATAGTTCCCACAGAGCCCCTTCCAGCCCTGCAGTTCATGATCTGACAAGGGCCTGTGAGGTAACAGTTTTCACTCCCATTTTACAGATGAGGAAGCTGGAAAGAGCAGGTCACTTGCTTGAGGGATGCACATCACCCAGAGCTGGAGGCAGAGGCAGGCTCACCTACCACCTGAGGCATCACAGATGCCTTGATCCCAGCAACTTGCTAATGCAGTCCTGGAGTTTGGAGCCCGGAGCTAACACCAGGTCACTTGTTCCTCAGATCCCACGGGTCACTTGTTCCTCAGATCCCACGGGTCACGCCAAGCTGCTACATAGTTTGCATCCTTTACCTGACATACCTGACTGTAGCCAAGTGTCAGCATTGTTGATTCTGCTCCAATTCCCCGAGTAGTTAACCTCTTTCTGCTGTGCCCTGAGGGTATGTGGACTAAGATAGAACTGTCTTTCACTGTTGCACCAAAGTTTTGGGTTTTGGTGGAGCTCCTTCTGCTTCTGACTAATGCCTCCTTGACCACCACAAAGAGAGTGTCTTCTCTCTAGTTATCCATCATTCCAGAATATGCAACAGAGGCAAACAGCACCCTTTAGTCAGGTTCTCCAGAAAGAAACTTTCTTCTATCCCTGACCTTGGGGCAGACTCCGGGCAACCTAATATAACATGATCCCTAGTACGCATTAGGTGATTGCCAAGTGACCAGTACTGTGTCTTGCTTTAGTGCAGGTAACCTCCTCTTATCTTTACAGACCCCCAAGGAAGGAAGGCATGATTGTTTTCAGATAATGGATAAGGAAACTGAAGAATAGAGAAGCTCAGTCATTTGCCCTGAGCTCTGCAAAGGAAGAGGAGTTACACCCGGCACCAGCAGGCCTCACACCACACATCTAACAAGTTGCCAGGCATATTTTAAACACTGATTACATGCAGATGGGGGATGAACAAATGTCAGAGAAAGCTTTGTCTCTAAGGATCCAACAGCCTAGGAGAGGAGACAACACACACATAAAACGATAATACAAGGCAGGTGATTCTAAGAGGCCTCACCAAGAGTGCTTCATTTCCCCCACAGATGATCCAAAGAAGTCCCTGCTGTGACTGGCAGGCCATGGTGCCCACCACCAACAAACCGGCCCCTGTCCCTTCAGTCCAGACCCACATCTTGAGTTCTATTCCCAACACTTATACACAGGAGAGAGAGATACACTCCTACGTGACATGAGTCCTGTGCCCAAAGAAAGTGGCAGTCCAGTTAAGCAGTCTGTGTAGAGACAACACACGATCCATGGCACTTTACATGTGGTCTGAACTTGCTTCAACACATAAAGAAAGTGACCCCTCTTTCACTCAATGAAAATCCATGTGCCTCTGATGCATTTCAAGATTCTGCCCTATGAAAAAGTGTTTGATTTGGTGAGCAGGGGGTGAGAACAGGCAGCTCTCATCTGAACTCACTCAAAAGAACAGAAACACAGCACTTTGATTCTGGCTCTTTGAAATCTTTGAAATCGTGTCCACATACAATGAGATGGTGAAACAAAGCAAAGAATGGAATGTGGTTTGACCACCCACAACTTTTGTTGCAGACTGAACGTTTGTGTTCCCCCCAAACCTATATGTTGAGATCCTAATTCCTAAGGTGGTGGTATTAAGAGATGGGGCCTTCGCAGGCCCTGCCTTCAGGTACAGGATTAGTGCCCAGAGACCCCAGAGATCTCCCTCACCCCTCCTGACATGTGAGGACACAGAGGGAGGACAGCCATCTATGGACCAAGAAGCAGGTCTTCACCAGAACCCGCCCCTGCTGGCACCTGATCTTGAACTTCCAGCTTCCAAACAGTGAGAAGTAATTTTCTTTTGTTCATGAGCCACTTTTTTATAAAAACCTGAATAGATTAAGACACCTTAAGCTGGAAATTTCCAAGTAATGAAAGTCCAACATTTGTTGTGAGGACTTTTTTCCCACTTGGGCTAAAATACAACTACTTTACCTCCCCTCCCTGCCCAATTTACATTATTAAATACCATGGAGCCTTTTCAGTTTCCAAAGATGGGACATTTCATCACCTACCACAGATCATGAGCATTTCACCTCCATGTGAGTTTCTGCTGTATTGCCTGGATGGTTGCATTAAGAATTAAGCAGTCATTTTGGAGCCTTCTTGAAAAGCAGTCACAACCATGCTTTGACGCAGCAAGAAACCAAGAGATAGGAAATCATGACAATGTCTATGTGAGATCTTCAGCAACTCGATATGCACCCCCTCACACATCCATACACATACACAACTGTAGACTTGCTGTGCTTTTTTATTGTAAAGATGATTTCCCTGAAGTATTTTTAAGCTGGAGAGATTTCCTACAAGCTGGTGAAAAATTGCTCACTACAGGAGATCCAGTTTATTGGCAGAAATCCAGCAATCCAACGTATTGGTAACTAGCTTGGTAATGAGTCTCTTCCATGTAAATGGGCTCATTATTATCAATTTTTGTCAGCTCTTGAGTGAGTCTTGATCTGCTTCCCCACTCGGGTTCCAGGGCCAGTGCAGGGTGAACAGGAGCATCCAGCCCCCCTCTTCCCATCCTAGGTATTAGAGACCTCATGCCTCATGGAGGGGGGAGAGGAGGGTGGGGGTGACAGACTGTGTCATTAAAGCTTTGAATTTAACATTCAGAACAGAGATGTTAAGGAGACTTGCAATGAGGTGTTGTAAAAACAGAGTTTGATTGAAAGAGCTGGCACATAATGCAAATGAACACTTTGTCCCATGATTCATTGCTATCAGGAGAACTAAATTTGTACAGCCCAGAGGAGAGATGACTAATGGGAGGCATAATAATTGTCGATTTATACCTGCAAAGAATTAATCAGGAGGCCCGGAGGAGACAGTGCTCTGTGGCCACTACAGGTGTGAGTGCTGGGGGGCAGGAAGTACAGGGAGGAGCCTGGAAATTAGGCTAAATAGCAGGAATGACAGTAATAACAACCAAGATCCATTAGGCAGAGACATCACCTCCACCACAGGATGCTACAGAATTATCATCCTCAGAAACCTGCACAAAGCAACTTGGGTAATGGATGACAATTTTGGCAAAGATTAGTGGACTTGATGGTGCATCTGGAAGACTCTGGGGCTCAATTTCCTTACCCTGGAGCTCCTTCTCAGGCAGCCTTGAGAAACCTCCTTTGCTTTATTTAGACAAAACTTCCTTCACTAACTCAGTGTAACCTATCTTAGAGTACTGACTTCAGAAAAATCCCTATGTCCAGCACAATGTGGGCGCAGAAAAAGAATTCCATCCTTATATTAACCAAGTATTTATTGAGTACCTATTATGTGCCAAGTGGTGAATGGGGCAATGTCTCTGATGTCATGAGATTGCATTCAGGCTGACCCATGCAAGAGATCCTGGCATGGCCAGGCTTTACAAGATGCCCAAGGAAAAACAAAAAGCAGTGACCAGCTCTAGTCCAAGCTTTGCAGTGTGAGCCCTGAATAAATTAAACCTCTTTCCTGTTGGAGACCACAATTGCCCAGAAGTCATTTGAGAATTTTGATTCCCTGAATGAAGGCCTTAAAAAAATTTTTTAAAAGTGTTTACTCATTTTTGAGAGGCAGAGAGAGACAGAGCATAAGTGGGGGAGGGACAGAGAGAGAGGGAGACACAGAATCTGAAGGAGGCTCCAGGCTCTGAGCTGTCAGCACAGGGCCCAACATGGGGCTCGAACTCATGATGCAAGATCATGACCTGACCCGAAGTCAGATGCTTAACTGACTGAGCCACCAGGCGCCCCCACCACCCCAAGTGAAGGTTTAAGAGACCAACCAACTCATTTGTGTGTACTACGCACTGGTGACCCACAAGCCAATGGTTTGACTCACTCAGTAATGTTTTCAATTAATTGCCAATGTTTAAAAATTGGAGATGTCACATGAATTCAGATTCCCAACGTCTTTCAAAAAGTCTGACTCGCTACACTGAACCCGCAGCTCTAAATGACAGTGGTCAGCTGGGACAGAGCAGGGACTATCCTTTTAAGGTCTTACTTTGCCACAGTCCCCACTGCTCCCTTCTGTATTAGAAATGTCCTTTTTTCAATCTTTCATTTTCCCAGCCCAGCTTCTCTGGGAATTATTTTTTTTGCCTCAAGGCTAAATGACCAGAAATTTGAGGTAGCCGGCCTGTATTAGCTTAAGTTCTAACAGAAATGCTTCTAACCAGTTATAATTAAGTGTCTTAATTTGATTAATATCTTTGCAATAATCAGTTACCTAAAATACATTTCTGTCTTATGCATAGCAACAATGCATATTTATGCAGTTGTCCGGTATCCTTTTCTTTCCGCCTTAGCCTCTGAATGCTCCCTCCTGCTCACTGAGAGCCCTAAGTCGGTAATCTAGATAAGCTTGTTTTCTCCCTCCTGTTTCTAGAAGAAGTACATCACTTACCCCATTTCTCCCTTTGTCTTGGCCACTAGGAGGCTGAGACTTAGCACAGGAGTGCTAGATAGCAGTTAATAATTCAGCTCAAGGCTTTGGTGCATCTCTACCACTCCTTCCCCTAATTGATTTTTGACCTGTATTTCTAACAAATGAGTTTTACTACAGCAGCAGTGGAATGCAGGAACATGCCAGAATAAGAGAAGCTGGTGGTGATCCCTGCCCTGGAGCCAGGAAGCAGTTAAAGGAAGACACAAGGCAAAATGTAAGCAGCTGGCAAATGTGCGGTGAGGCAGCAGGGGAGCAAAGCACAGTAGACAGAAGGAAGAAAAGCACACGTGATGTTATTCATCCAGCTCACAGACTTGGTGAGGCCCATGGGGCATGCACTGAAGTGGGTTCCAGAAGACACAGGGAGCAATTAGACCAGGTTTCCATCTCCAGGAGTCCAGTGGAGAAAATAGGCTTAAGAAAGAAAGCCTGTCATTGCCGCCAGGATGGACCATGCATTTTCTTAGCCATCAGAGTTCAGCAGTCTTTGTTTGCCAGTGTCCTGCACCAAGTGTGGACAGTGGCTTCTGAAAGCCATGAAGAGTTATTCAGCTGCACTTGCTCTCCAAAGAGGTGGGGAACTTGCCTCCCTGAGGGAAGCCTCAGTCCATGGGGGGCAGAGCCTCACCGACCCTGGTCTTCCCATGGGACAATTCTGTGGCACATTCTGCATGGCTTCTCAGATGGGTGTCCCACAGTGCCAATCTGCTCCTTAACACATGCTTCACTGACTCTTCTCCCTTTCCTTGGTTCCTTTTCCCCATTTCTTCACTTCCCTCACCTCCAAAACAAACTCCTTTCACTCAAGTCCTTATTCCAGGATCTGCTTTGCAGAGAGTCCAGCTAAACTCAGACACTGCCTTGGAATGTATCTGAGCCTGGGTTCTGAGCTAAGAGGTCAGGAGAGGCTTCAGTGACCCAGAGACATTTGAACTGGACCAGGCTTCAGTGCACAGAGGGCAGCGCAGGAGAGACACATTTGGAGAGGAGAGCACAGCATGAGCCATGGAGAGAAGGTATACAGCTGCTGAAGGAAACAGTATGCAATGAATTTTTAGGCTACAGGATGAACAGTGGATAATGGCACTGGAAAAATTTAGCGGACCTGGATCACCAGTGGGTTTGCACATCTCATCATGGAGTGCAAACTTCATTTTGTAAGTTATTGATGTGGCATGGTTTGGGCAAGGCAGGTACGGAGACAAGAAGGGAGTCAGATGAGGGTGAGGACAGAGGTTATCTGGGGAAGTTGGGCTGAGCTGGGCTGTTGCCAGTGAAATATGCCTTCTCCTCATGTGATCACATGATGCTGTGGAGGTGTTTGTCCTGTGTGCAGTGACCTCCAGGAGAGGTCTCCAAGGAAGGCAGGCATGGCCCAGCTCTTGCAAGCTCATGGCTGAAGAACAAGACTGGAGGTGAATAAACAGTTGCTGTCCCCAGGAATGGCAGAGGAGCTAACTGAAAATCCCCAGGTGGGTGGGTGGCAGTTGAGCAGGCCCCAAAGTGCATGTCCTGATACCCTCCAGCCAAATGGATGACTGACGGCATCTTAATGATCTCCCACATGGTTCTGGTGGGAGCAGAGCTGATTCCTTATCTGAAGGGTGGTTGAAGGTCCAGAAGGTTGAAGGCGAGACTACAGAACCCAATAAATGGTTTCAGAGAAAAACACATAGCAGAACTGTAGATGTAAATCAAGCCTTTGCTCCTCACTTGACCACATGATATCAAATAATGTTTGACTCTTTTCCCTCCAGTTACAGTGACCACATTCTGGAGCAGTCTGAGCAAGTGTGTGGAAATAATGGGGAGCAAGAATGGAAATGTAGCCTTGGATCTAAGTCTGAAATGGGCTTTTCCGACTCTGCCCAGGGTCTGCAGCTCCCACCCCACTGCCAGGGAAGCCCTCGTATGCACAGGATGGATGTTCCTGGAAGAACTGGAGATTAACTTTAGAAACTTCAGATTCCATCTTCCCATCAGCCTGTTTCTGAGCTTCTTTCTCTGCAATAACATATTTCTCACTTATGGTGGTCTTTTATAAAGTGTCTTTTAGAGGACACACACTTCACAGGTTGTTAATTGATGATCTTTCAAAATAATGTTTTCAGTTCAGACAACTTTGGGAAATGATGTGTTGAACAAAATTAGATAGGTTCCTTTACTACAAGGCATCAGAGATTTCAATGTGCTCAGAATTAGCTACATAATTTGTGAGGCCCAGTGCAAAATAAAAATGCAATGTGCCTGGTTCAAAAATTCTTAAGAATCACAAGACAAGCATCACACCAAACACAGGACACAGGACCCTTCTGAATGTGAGCCCTGTGCACCCTCCCTGCATCATGCATTCATGTCAGCGTGGCTCTCCAAGGGTGGGAAGGAGGCCCAGACAAAGGTCACGATGTGTCCTAAGGAATTCAATGTAGAATTACAGTTTCATGGAGCACACTCATAGAACCCTGCATCATGCTAAATTCTCATCTCCCTGTTGTCTCTAAGCTCCGATACAAGGGGACATTGTTAGTTTATGAGGAGCCCCAAGGACAATGGTACATTGGAAGAGAAGCCTCTTTTATATCTGCTAGGTTTTTTCAAGCTATCAGATCAGCCTAGATTTTGTATTTTAGGTTTTTTCAGTGGGGTCCACTGGTACTTTCTGCTTATTCTTTATTATGTCCCATCCTTTTCAATAAAGCCCAGCATCTGTGAACTACCAAAACAAATTTCCAGCAATAATAGCAGGCAATTTGCAATGAAAGATGAATATAACAAAAATAGTGCACCTCGACCTGGGATGGTGCATAATTTTGCACTTAGAATGCCAGCTCTGTTAAAGTACTGTCAGCCCCCTGCTTCATTCTGTTTCCCCAGGTGGCCCCATGACACTGCTTGGGGCCTGGCTTCTCTGATCTCCTCTTTTGGGTTATTTATAACTGAGGAGGATGGGGGTAGGAAGTCAGGAGCCCAATGTTCAGCTTTCTGAAAAATCACTTAAAAGTAGGCTAAAAGTAAGGAGAGTGATTGTCCCATTAGCTCCCATTTCCCTCTAGGGCCAGTCGTTTCTGCTGCTCTGACTTCTCATCATCTCTGGGCTCCCACTCTTGCGACCTTCTGGGCTCAGAGGTAGTTTGTTCATCATGCACCTCTACCCATCCCCTCTCCTCACCTCCTTTGTGTGGATGTGCTGGCTGAAGGCAGCTGCCACCTCCCACAGGGAGTCACCAGCCAGCTCTGAGTGGGCTGAGTGTGGCTCTCTGCTGGCCAGCCCATGTATCTGAGTCCACATCTTCCTGTACCCCAGACACACACTATCACTAAGCGTATATGGCTATGCTTTCATTGAGGGCCACTTGCATGCCAGGGTTTCTTGGACAATTTTCACATGAGGTTCATAGCTCTGGTCCTTGAGAAGCTCAACTTGGGTGAGAGAGAGACTGGTTCCCATAAAGCCAGACAACAAAGTGACTGACATGCAAATCTGTCCACAACACATCCTTGCTGAAGCCCCCCAATGTACCCCTTTCATCCATTGTTCAAATCATCAGCCTCTCAAAGGATCCCTTCTAGGCCCTCCAGGACCTGGCCTGTCTTGTAGGCTTGCTATTGCTTTAATGTCAGTCTCACATACACTGCTGCATCCTGTCCACACTCATTAGCTATTCCACACACCCAGGCATTTGCTCAGGCTGTCCCACCTCCCAGATGCTCTTCCCCTCGCCGCCCACCTGGAGGACACCCTCTCATCCCTCAAAGCTTACCTCAAGCATGAACTCCTCTTGGAAGCTTTCTGCAATCTGCATCTCCCAGCCAGGTGAGACTAGCCATCTCCTGCCACCTTTGTACCTCCTGTGGGCCCAGCAGAGGTTTCCAACACAGACTTAACCAGCAATACCTTGTCTGGAGTCTCTCTTCCACTAGGCTGCAGACAGCCTGAGGGCAGAGGCCGGCACACAGAAGCCACTCAGTAAATAACTGTTCAGTGAATCTCTGAATCAGTAGTACATATCCAAGCAGTTGAAGAGCTCTAAGCCCCGACCCCAAGGTGCTGGAGCCAGTTCCCCAGTACAGGAACCATGGCTGTGGCCTTCTTCCTCTTCATGTCCCTGTCCTCTGAGTTGTGTCCTTTTCCTCTCCCTTCCCTGCTTTGCTTTCACAATGGGAAACCAGAGTCAATATCAGTGTGCAAGAAGGCAGAGAAGAGAAAAAGGAAATTGCAATCTTAAGGGTGACAGCCCTAAAATGTTGAGTTTGAAAACTGCCTGGGGATTCAACTTCACATATTTGGCAAAGAAAGTGCAAATACATATTCAAATTCAATGTAAATTAACTGGTGAATTTCCTTCCTCATTACTGGTACCTAGTGAGACTGGCAGTCCTCGAGCCGGGGCCTGTCCTGCTCTTTTTGGCTCCCTCCTTGGTGCTCATCCCAGAGCTGAGCTCCAGACAGTGAGAGGTCCACGAGAACAGCTCCCTTGAGGAGGAGATATCCTAAGGGAAATCCTTCTGGAGATACTGCCTGGTGTGAAATCTTCTGGGGATGATCCCCATGAGAACCAAGCTTCCTAGAGGAAGGAGATGAGCCCAGTGTGAGCTCCAGCAGGGGAGCAGGTATCTGGGAGAGCCGAGAGGGGGAACACTCATCACAGTGAGGGCTCAGTGATCACTGCAGAGAGGAGACCCTGTGGGGCTCCTCATTTCGGAGGCAAAAACTCAAAAGGATGAGAAAGCCAGACTGTCTGTTGGAGGGGAGGGAGTAGAGGCAAGAAAGTTCAGGTTTACTTAGGGCTCCTGCTGAGATCTCTGGGGACCTCTCAGGGACTTGCACACCTCTGAGGTTGGGAGAAGTAAACCTTCACCTTGGCCATAATCACAGGAATAGATAACATTATTCCAGGTGATCCTTCCAGTCCTGGAGGCCACATGTCCCAGAGACATAGACCTTGTGTTTGGGCAGAGAGCAAAGGCTAAAGGAAGACCATCACTGCCATCAGTGTGGCAGACATATTGTTTGTTCTCTTTTTGTTGTTGACTGAGCATAGCAAGTCCACTTAGCTGGACTCAAAACAGAGTCCAGCTACTAGCAAAATGGCTCAGTCAAATGGCAAATGCATGGCTCATTTCTGTGGCCTCCACTCCAGTGGGCTGCTCAAAGCTAGCTTGTGTCAGCACCTGAGACAGCTCCTTCCTTGGGCTGGAGGAGAGCTCATGAGAAGAAAGCTAATTGCAAGATGCTCTGGGACACCAGAGCCAGAGCATGAAAGCTGGACCACAGGGGCCTTTTCTGATTAAAAGTGCAGGCAAGGAGGAAAGAAGAACCCTAAGCTCTAGCACAGTTTCTTCTTAGTGAAAGCACTACTCAGTTGGAATATCCCTCCACCCAAAATTTTTACCAGAGTAGGATAACACATGGTTGCCATCTACTGAGCACCAGTATCCATCATACTTTACATTAACCATTGCCACAGTTTTACAAATCAAGCATCATGGTTATCCTCATTTCATAAATGAGGGAACCAAAGCTCAGAGTGGTTAAGGTTCTTGCTTCTGGTAACACAGCAAGGAAAGAGGCACCACAGACCTTCCCAAAGATTGTTCTTAAAGAAATGTGGGGAACCTCCCTGTCCTGTGCTCTCAGAGTAGTAGACAGATCTTCCCCAAGTGTGGTTTTAATGTCCTTTTTAGAAAGCCATAAGAAAGGAAGGTTTCCCATGTCAGTGGTGGAAGAAGGTTTCACTGCAGCTGGGCACAGTGGCCATGGCCTTAGGAGGAGATTGTGAGGACCCATTAAAGGCCAAGATTCCTGGAAATTTACACTTAGAGACCTGCCCATTTTCATGTTTATGGAGTGAAGAAAAAGGAAGAATGGCACCTAAGAAATATGGTACCTTGTTAGAATATATTATCAAGTTTGTCTTGGCCCTCAAGTCTCTCCACAGAACACACATACCTCTAAGTACCTGCCTACTTTCACAGTTTACCCTTCTCTTCTATGCACGGGTCTTTCCTTCACATTTCCTTCCTTGAGGCTATGAAGTGATGCTTATGGTCTACAATGGCTCAGCAAATTCAGCCCTCCTTCTGGTAACAGATGCTCTGCTGATGAATCACCTTCCGTATACTCATCCCCATGGCTTGAAGAGTCTGAATCTAGTGTGGACTCCACAGAAAGCACACGGCCAAGCCTGCTTAGTCCAGGCACTGCATTTCCTGCCCCAGGTCACTGGTTCAGGATGGACAGATAGTCTGAGTGGGCCCTCAGAGCTAATAGGCTTTGGTTCACAGACTTCTGGAACCATTAGAAAAGAAAGTACATTTCCCCTGGGTGGTACAGAAGAATGCCACAAGGGCACACTTTCTTGGAAGTGAAGACGGCCTGAAGGAAAGCAGAACAGAAGAGCGTCCTGGTGACACTCTGAGTGCCTGGATCTAGCTGTTCCCAAGCCACATACCCTGGGCTTTGCAGTTAATGTGAGCCAATAAAATCTCCTTGCTTGAGCCAACTCAAGCTCTCAAGGTCAGTTCCTGACAAATGCGGGCTGATCCCCTCTCCAGATTTTTGCTTCTGTTCAATCGAAATTCAGCTTTCTAGGCTAATAAGTCTTGTTATTCCATGGCATATCTTCTAACCCCTCTCATCTCTGACTTACTAAAACTCTGGATACCAGGAGTTTGGGAATCCTGTTCCACAGCCTGAGAGCCAGAAAGCACCTTCCCCACACTGGCCACAGTACCCAGCCCAATGCTAGTCACAGCAGGGATACAAGAGTGGCTTGGAAATGTGTTCTTCCAACCTCTACTGATCTCTCTCTCTCTCAGTCTCTCTGTCTCTCTCTGCCTCTCAGCTAAAGTAGCATATGAAGGTCAGGAAATATGTGCTCAGATTTTAGGAAATGACACTCCCTCCTGACTCACTTGATCTTGCCTTCACACTTCATGGGTCCTCAGAAGAGGTGCTGGCAACCAAGCATGTTGCCTAAGGCACCTAGCTTTATCCTCTTTGCTAAAAAATGAGATGACAATGTCTGAAGGACCATAGAGAAAGTTTCCATTCAAAGACCCAAAGCATATGTGCTGAAATAGCTTAACTTCATCTGTAATGAACTATGATTCCCCTGGGCCTTTGCCAGCAACTGGCTTTGCCATTCTTTCTCTGTAGGAAGTACAAAAATAGTTGGGGAGGGAAAGAGGAAGAGAGGGAGAATGAGAATGAGAGAAAATTAGAGAATGTGTATGCCTGAAGATCTACCCACATTACATTCAGATTTGCCAATCCATGGCAAATTATGCCAGATTCCATTACAAAAGAATAGAATTGTATTTTATTACAATAAAATACGGATGTATTCCTTTTTTGCATACATTCAAGTTAAAGAAAAATTTTAGGTAAATAACAGCACAGGTGGTGGGCTGGTCATGACAAAGAGGAGCCAGAACCCTAAGAATACACAAACAATTGTCATTACCTAACTGGGTGATGTGTAGTAAGTAACTTAACCTCTCTGAACCTCAGTTTCTTCATCTGTAAAGCACGAGTAGTAAAGTGCATCTCCCTCATTTACCTCTGAACTAATACAGTGACCTAGGCTCTGAGCAAATAGAGGTGCCGGGAGATGATTTCTGAGCCTTGGCCTTGGGCCACTACCAGAAAAAATGAGACTCTCACTGCATGAAACTCTTATTAATAAGTCTTGCTGCCCTGTTTTGGGTCTGTTCCAAAGGGCTGAAATTAATTAACTTCATCCAGTATCTATTGTTTCTAAAGCACCTTTAATCTATACCACTGTTTATGACAAGAGGACAAAGGTTCAAATGCTTGCAAGGATAGTTGGTACCACAAATGAGTGAAAATGCTAAGGGTAAACAATAGGGAGAGGTGGGGACTGTAGCAAATTGCAGAGTATATGTCCATGCCCCATCAGAGGGAGAAGTGGACACAGCCCTAGCAGCAGGTGCTATGTGGGATTAAGTCTCAATATTGATAGAAATTCCAATTTTTTCATAGAAGACAAGAATGTAGTTTTTTATGTGACATGTCCTGTATTTTTAAAGCTGAAAACCAGTTTTTAAAACTTTTGAAACTCTTTGTGAGAACAAAAATAATGTATGTGCAAACAATTTCACCCGCAGCCCACCAAACTCTGTCTAGTAATACTGCCATCTCCCTGCTTTGATTCCTTTTTACCTCTTTTTTATTTAAAAATTTTTGTTTATTTATTTATTTATTTATTTTGAGAGAGAGAGAGAGAGATAGCACATGTGCATGAGTTGGGGAGTGGCACAGAGAAAGAGAGAGAGAGAGAGAGAGGAAGAGAAAGAGATAATTCTCAACAGGCTCAGTGCTATCAGCGCACAGAGCCAGTTGCAGGGCCCAAACTGACAAACCATGAGATGAAACCAAGAGTCAGATGTTTAACTGACTGAGCCACCCAGATGCCCCTTTGATTCCTTTTTAAAAGTGGATACATAGGTCATGACTATTTTAAGCCCAAAATAGAAACAAATAACCCAACAAGTGCCCCTGATGTGAACAGGCAAGGATGCTTTCCAGTCCCCCTGCACTGGCACTGTTGCTAACCCACACGGGGAAGGCAGTGGTATTCACCATTTTCCAGTCCAGCAACTAAGGCTGGCTCTGAGGCTCCTGCCAATGCTCCTCCTCCGCCAGCTCTGCTGAATCATCCAGCTCTTCCAGAAAAGGTCATTAGAAATGAAGAGGAATACTAGAATATAACTTACATGTTGTCTTGAGGTAAAATTGGATGTTTCTGTCAATTTTTGTTTTCCTGAATCTTACAAGTTCTGCAAATTAAGTGTAGCGTACACCATTGCTGCTGCCTGCCTTGTTCTGTGGCAAGAAAGCCAGAACTGATGGGCTTCAATATGTCCCTGGGGAAAAACTATTCCTATCCAAGTAGTCTCTAAGCCCTGCATACACACACACACACACACACACACACACACACACATGCATTCAGTGTACCTAGACATCACTTTTGTCACCACCATCAAAACCTCCTTCATGTTTGTACTGTATACTTAAAATTTTTCCAGATGATCGATCTTAACCTTTCTTATCACATCATAGTAAATAAGAAAGCAGGAGGAAAGTTTTGGAGGTGATGGATATGTTTATGGCATTGATTGTGACGATGGTCTCATAGACCATTCAATTGTATACATCAAATACTCATAACTTTTTTGTATGTCAGTCATACTTCAAAGTGGCTTTAAAAATCCCTTCATGTGAAGGAGTCCATTTAGTTTCAAAGGTATTGAAACTAAACCTTCTTCTTTTTTCTAAGACCTAAATCAACCTGTGGCCACAAGAACTATCTCTGGAGGGGAGATAGACCCCTTTAGAACCTCTCAGGGTGAGTGTTCAGAGGAGGGGCATGTTTGTTCCCATGATAACAAGAGAATTACATGTTAGATCTGGATCTCTGCTCTGTTTTCTAAGTGTCAGCAAGAACAAGTCATCTTGTGGAGCAAAAGGAAAAACACACCCTGGCACAAATGCAAATCCCTGGGCACAAAGCTACTGAAGCTGATGGCTCTTCGGGCCATTCAGGGCACAAGATGGCAGGTTTTGGAGGCAGCATGGCCCCATCTGCTTCCATTGCACCTATGTCCTTGGCACCCCACACAGCCCAGTGCCCCTAGTGGGCAGAGACCCACCCAACATCAGAGGCATGACTGGCTCATGGAGTGATTGCTGAGAGTGCCTTGCCCAGCTGACCTGTCTCTTAGCAGATAATGATTTTCAGGTTGTGCTTATTTTTTTTTTAGGTAAGATTGTATTTAAACAAAAGAAGAAATACATAGAAGAAGCTTCTATGAAATTAAATTTCATGAGAAGACTTTTCAGCTGTCAGATGAGGCAAAATCAAGGAGTTTGCTGAGACCCTATGCTGGGGAGGGTGTGGTGCCCAGGCACCCTCACTCGCTGTGGAGAGCTGGTAAAGCGGGGTGGTGGTCTCTGCAGAACACCGTGCTCACTAGTGCAACTGGCTGTTCTTCCAGGCACATGGTGGGACTGCACTGATCTGCCCTATGTGACTTGCTTTGACCAATAAATAGGAAGTTGTTACTTCTGGACAGAAACTTAAAACCAGCATGTGGTTCAGCTCATGTCCTTTTACGGCCCTTCTGCTGTGGTGACCACAGTTGATCCAGATTGTGACTGTGCTGTCTTCCTGTACCTCAATAAGAGGACGATGCAGACCAGAGTCCCCAGGATCTGTGATGGTCATGAAGTGGCAGTGAGAAATGAACCTTTGTGATTTTAAACCACGGAGATTTGAGTTGTTTATTACTACAGCATGATCTAGCTTGTCTGGACTCATAAGAAGATCTATCTGGCAACATCTATCAGAATTTAAGATATAAATGCCTTTGACTCTTCAATTTCACTTTTATTACTTTTATTCCATTTCTTTTATACAACTTCACTTTTACACATGTGCAAAATGATATGTGTGCAAGGATAGTTATGGCTTTCTATACATATTTATTCATGTTTATATAGCAAATATTGGAAACAACCTAAGAATGTGTCAGTAGGATTCTTAATATGCTTTAATGTTTAATAAATCATGGAATATCCAGATTGAAGAAGGGTTGACAGCCCAAAAAGGGAATAAGCCAGATTTTTATAAACTGATAAGAAATACTTCCCAAGATATATTGCAAAGTAGAAAAAGGAAAGATGCAGAACAATGTGTATACTCTGCTATTTGTGGAAAGGATATACAAATGTCACAAACACCATACAATTTCACTTATATGTGAAATCTAAAAAAATGAACAAACAAAAAAGCAAAAAAAAAAAAAGGCTCATAAATATAAGAACAAACTGATGACTGACAGAGAAAAGGGGGTTAGGGGATGGGTAAAAAAGGTGAATGGATGTGGGAGATACAAGGCTTCCACTTATGAAATGCATAAGTCACAGGGATAAAAGGTACAGCATGGACAGTATAATCAATGGTATTGTGATAGTGTTGTGTGGTGACAGATGGTGGTTACACTTGTGGTGAGCATAGCATAAGATATAAACTTGTTGAATCTCTATGTTGTATACCTGAAACTAATATAACACTGTATGTCAACTACACTTCAATAAAAAAGTTTACAAATGTGTTCACAAGCATATCTATGCCTACTTCTAGTTTATGCATAGAATATCTCTGGAAGTAGAAAGCTCAGGTGGTAAGGTCTCTCCGGGAAAGGGTAATGCAGTAGTGGGCACGGGAGGGAAACCTCTACCCACAGCACAGCAATATCTCATGACTGGATATTTTGTTATGTCCAGGTATTACTTCCTCTTTAAATATATAAAACACTGGGCACATTCTCCAAAAACTAATACAAGTGATTCCCTATAGAGACAGAGGGCTTCAGAGGAGGTGACTAAAGACAAAAGTAGAAGCAGGACTTCTTTATGTGTACCTTTGACAGAGTTTCACACTTTGGACCATAAGAATATATTATCTTAAATATTTTTAACTAAAAATATTTGTAAAGAAACCCACTCTTCTATGTGAAAGTGGATTCATGTAGAAATACTTGAGAGCCCAGAGTCACTCTTGGGGCAATAGACATCCCTTCTGGAAATTCTCAGAAGCATTTCTCCATCTTTTAGCCAACGTTGAGGTACACCTCTTCCATGAAGCCTGTCTCATTTTCTCCAAATTATGAAGGGCTTTATAGCATGAGGCCTCCTGGCTGCTAAGAGCTGCGTTGTGGACCCTTTTCAACCAATCCTCATACTTACCCTGGTTGGTGAGGCAGCACTGGTAAAAAAAAAAACACGGAGAAGGAGGAATGCAGCAGAGGTAGACGGAGTCTGCGGAAAACTATCTTCAGCCCCCAGAGAGTGGTACCTGTAGAAAGGGCCTGGAGCATACCTAAGAGCCCTCAGAGGGCCAAAAGTAATGCTAGTCAAGGGGACAGGAGAGGACTATGTGGTGAGGTGGGGAGAGGGCCTTTAAAGTAGGAAAGGTCAGAAATACCACAGTTCCAGGAGAAGAGCAGGAGAGGGAATTTTTTTGAGACCCCAGTGGAAATATAATTGGAACATTTGAATTTTTTGGAAAGATGGGAACAAAGGTTTCAGTTCCTCTTTGAGCTGTGCTTTGAAATGAGATCTTGTCTCCGTCCTGAGCTATTGGGGCCTTACATTACACTGGAACTTACAGACCATCTTATGGATGAGGACCTGGGGGCTCAGAATGGTTAAGAAACTTGCCCAAGGTTACAAGCTTCTGTGTAAAAGAAACATAACTGTGTCCCTGCTCTATGTGACCCCAAGCACATACACTTCCCAACCCCATGCTAAGTGTGTCTCAGTGTCAGGTGAAATCCCTCAACCAAACTTCACAGCCAACCAGCACAGAATGGAGCTCCTTTTTCATTGTTGATGTATCCAACTTCTTTCTTACTATGTTTCATGACTGAATGGAGAGATGACAGATGGAGGGAAGGAGGGATGGACAGATAGATAAATGGATTCATGAGCAGATGAAGTGACTTAAATCTCATTGTGATTTGAAAACAATGAGTTAAAAGGGCTTCAGATTACATTCTTTATCAGATATTCATTGGGCAGTAACTGTAAACAGGGAGTAAATGGAGATAGATGAAATGTAATCTATCTCAGAGAGCCAGGTTTAGCAGTCCAGAAAAAGCAAGAATTGGAGTAACCACAATCCAAGTTGTTCAATAAATTTTCAGATGCTTCCATGTAGAGGTTCAGAGGCATTAGAGGCTATTTCTACCTGGGGCAGGAAAGGGAGGGAAGCGGGGATGGATTCTGGATGCAGACAGTGATTCTTATTTGAATCTTAAAGAATGGATACTATTGTGATCTAGGGGAAGGTGAGAAGGTTGGAGGAAGGGGTGAGAATTAATTTCAGACAGAACAGCATGAGCAAACACATGGAGGTAGGAGATATTTGACATTGCTGAGGTGAAGTAAGCTTTATGGGTAGGAATATTAGAAGGTAAGACTGGAAGGGACCAGCAATTAGGGGCCTGGAATTTGAGACTCAGATTTTAAGACCTTTTTTTATTTTTTTGCAAATAGTTTATTGTCAAGTTGGTTTCCATATAACACCAAGTGCTCATCCCCACAAGTGCCCTCCTCCATGCCCATCACCCCCCCTCGCCCCCACACCCATCAGTCCTCAGTTTGTTCTCAGCATTCAAGAGTCTCTCATGGTTTGCCTCTCTCCCTCTCCCCCACTATTTCCCCCCTTCTTCTCCCCCACGGTCCTCTGTTAAGTTCCTTCTAATCCTCCTATACGTGCAAACATATGGTATCTGTCCTTCTCTGCCTGACTTAATTGGCTCAGCATAACATCCTCAAGGTCCATCCATGTTGCTACACATGACCAGATTTCATTCTTTCTCATTGCCATGCAGTATTCCATCGTATCGATAAACCACATCTTCTTCTTGATCCATTCGCCCGTTGATGGACACTTAGGCTTTTTCCATGTTTTGGCTATTGTTGAGAGTGCTGCTATGAACATTTGGGTCCATGTGCTCTTATGCATCAGCACTCCTATATCCCTTGGGTAAATTCCTAGCAGTGCTATTGCTGGTCATAAGGGAGTTCTATTGTTAATTTTTTGAGGAACCTCCACACTGTTTTCCGGAGGGGCTGTACCAGTTTGCATTCCCACCCATTTCTCCACATCCTCGCTAGCATCTAGAGTCCTCTGATTTGCCCATTTTAGCCACTCTGACTGGCATTAGGTGGTATCTCAATGTGGTTTTGATTTGTATTTCCCTGATGAGGAGGGATGCTGAGCATCGTTTCGTGTGTCTGTTGGCCATCTGGATGTCCTCTTTAGAGAAGTGTCTCTTCATATCTTCTGCCCATGTCTTCACTGGGTTGTTTGTTTTTCGGGTGTGGAGTTTGGTGAGTTTCTTTTAGATTTTGGATATTAACCCTTTATCTGATATGTCATTTGCAACCATCTTTTCCCATTCCGTTGGTTGCCTATTAGTTTTATGGATTGTTTCCTTTGCCTGCAGAAGCTTTTAATCTTGATGAGATCCCAGTCGTTTATTTTTGCTCTTGATTTCCTTGCTTTTGGGGATGTGTCAAATAAGAAATTGCTGCAATGAAGGTCAAGGAGGTTGTTTCCTGCTTTCTCCTCTAGGGTTTTGATGGTTTCCTGTGTCACATTCGGGTCCTTTATCCATTTTGAGTTCATTTCTGTGTATGGTGTGAGGAAATGATCTAGTTTCATTTTTCTGCATGTTGCTGTCCAGTTCTCCCAACACCATCTGTTAAAGAGTCTGTCTTTTTTCCATTGGATACTCTTTCCTGCTTTGTCAAAGATTAGTTGGCTGTATACTTTTGGGTCCAATTCTGAGTTCTCAATTCT
>NW_027528608.1:385607-392545 GCF_008692635.1 Crocuta crocuta
AGCATCTAGAGTCCTCTGATTTGCCCATTTTAGCCACTCTGACTGGCATTAGGTGGTATCTCAATGTGGTTTTGATTTGTATTTCCCTGATGAGGAGGGATGCTGAGCATCGTTTCGTGTGTCTGTTGGCCATCTGGATGTCCTCTTTAGAGAAGTGTCTCTTCATATCTTCTGCCCATGTCTTCACTGGGTTGTTTGTTTTTCGGGTGTGGAGTTTGGTGAGTTTCTTTTAGATTTTGGATATTAACCCTTTATCTGATATGTCATTTGCAACCATCTTTTCCCATTCCGTTGGTTGCCTATTAGTTTTATGGATTGTTTCCTTTGCCTGCAGAAGCTTTTAATCTTGATGAGATCCCAGTCGTTTATTTTTGCTCTTGATTTCCTTGCTTTTGGGGATGTGTCAAATAAGAAATTGCTGCAATGAAGGTCAAGGAGGTTGTTTCCTGCTTTCTCCTCTAGGGTTTTGATGGTTTCCTGTGTCACATTCGGGTCCTTTATCCATTTTGAGTTCATTTCTGTGTATGGTGTGAGGAAATGATCTAGTTTCATTTTTCTGCATGTTGCTGTCCAGTTCTCCCAACACCATCTGTTAAAGAGTCTGTCTTTTTTCCATTGGATACTCTTTCCTGCTTTGTCAAAGATTAGTTGGCTGTATACTTTTGGGTCCAATTCTGAGTTCTCAATTCTATTCCATTGGTCTATTTGTTTTTGTGCCAATACCATACTGTCTTGATGATGACAGCTTTGTAGTAGAGGCTAAAGTCTGGGATGGCGATGCCTCCCATTTTGGTAGATTTTAAGATCTTGATTATTGGGAAGGCATCAAAGATTTTAAAGTAGAGTAATTGAGCTGGTGCACACATGCAAAATACACCAAGAGCAAGACAGTGTGTGCAATTGTGGATATTTGGGCTCTGGGGCCAGGCACTTAGGCTAGAATGGGGAGAAACCCATTCCAGGTGTGTGACCGTTAGCAGGTCATTTGATGTTTTTGAGCCTCCATCTCTTCATCTCTAATGAAGATGTAAGAATAATAATAATGCCCATCTCATAGGGTCATGAGGATTAAATGAAATGAAGTATATAAAATGTTTAGCTCATCCCGGGCATATAGTACATATTAAATAAATAGCTATTCATTATTATCATCACCAGCACCACCAGCACTACCAGCCCCACCAGGACCATCAACAACAGCATCACCACCAGCACTATCAACACTACCACCAACACAGCCACTTCCACCACCACCACCACCAGCATCCCCACCACCAAGTACCACCACCTCCACCAGCAGCACCAGCAGCATCTCCATAATAAGCACTATCACCACACCACCACCACCACCAGCAACATCACTGCCACCACTATCTTATAAAAATCACCATCAACATCACCACATCATTTCCATTGTCATTGTTATCATCAACACTGTTACCTCCCTCTAAGCATAAAGGTTTGCATGGGCCACACTGACTTGCCTGGAAACATAGCCATTTATTCCAAACACATTTGCTGAGCATTACTATGCTGAAAGTCTTCCATTCACCCCTCAGACACACTCTCCACCTTTTTCTTCTTGCTCTGGCAAAGCCAATCTATGGGGACAACAGTAACAGGCTGTCTTGCCCCTGTCCTCTGGCTGGGTTCCATTGAATGGGCAGTCCCTGCAGGAGAGTGGAAGGAGGAAGTTATTGTTCTTTAGCTTCTCCCTGCTTGTCATCATAGCCCGGCTGTGTCCTTGGATGTGTCTCAGCTCCTTCCAGGTGACCTCTCCACACCATCCTCCCTGCCTTATTTCTGGATGTGGTGAGCTTCCCAAATGCAAGCTTCTGCACTATTTCTTGTGGCTTCTAAATCTATACCCTATAGACAGTTTTGTAAACAGTTCCTATCACAATCTCTTTAGGGTGCTCTGATTTGAGTGTTCCATCTGTGTTCTGCAGGGCCCTGATTGATAGAACACTTGTGTTTTAGTCCCAGTGGTGGACCCAAGGCTACAAAGATAAGAAAGAAACAGATCACCACCTCATCCCCTTCAAGCTTTCCTTATCTCATGGGGGAAACAGAAATGCAACAAAAAGCTACCACACAAGTTCCAAAATACCAAATAAAAATAGGTACTCAGGGGCACCTGGGTGGCTCAGTCAGTTAAGTGTCCAACTTTGGCTTAGGTCATGATCTCATGGTTTGTGAGTTTGAGCCCCTCGTCGAGGTCTATGCTGATGGCTCGGAACCTGGAGCTGCTTCAGATCCTGTGTCACCCTCTCTCTCTGCCCCTTTCCTACTTGTGTTCTGTCTGTCTGTCTGTCTCTCTCAAAAATAAATAAACATAAAAAATTTTAAATAAAAAATAAGTACTCAGAGTTGCAACAACACAGAAAGAAGAGTGAGGGTGAGTTTGAGTGAGAGTCATCAGGACAGGCTTCTCAGAGGAAATGACATTGAGAGTCTTGGAGAGTGAATACAAATTCTCTGGGAGGAAAAAGTGGAGAAAAAAATGTCCCCCAGAAATTACATCATTTTTAAATGCACAAGAGTACCAGAGTTTGCACAGAAAAAGGAAGTTGCTCAGAGCCTGTGATCCACATTGAAGGTAAGAGTTGCAGGGAATAAGACTAAAGCAATTTAGGGATTTATGGGTATCAAGTTATTCACTTCTTTTATTTTGCTAATCCAAGACATTTTTTTTTAAGTTGCCTTCTAGAATCACTCACCACCAGAATATAATCTTGGAATAAAACAAAGCCCTTTACAACAAATGAATTTGACTTTCTATATATAAACACTACTGTCCTTATTTTGCTCATTTTGCAGAGGTCAAGAAACCAATCCTTGGGCTGACATTTGGAAACTACTGATCTCATATGATCCTCTTATTCTACCCATCAAGAAGCCATGCCCTTTAAAAAAATAAATAAAATTTTAAAACATGATCAATTCTCTTAAATGTTTATTGTCAGTCATGTAACTGCTCCCCACCCACAACCAGGCCCCTGACCAGCCCTAGATCTTGTCAGGCATTTGGGCTCAGCCAATACTTGATCCTAACACCATGGAGAAAAACACTAAAGTTCCCAGATTATCTTTTCTGTAAATCATTTGGAAATATTTTCTGCTTCTAATTATTGTTATGACAAGCAGCAAATTGCTAATTGCAGCCATCTAAGAGTAGACATATTAGCAGGATTAATGACCAAAAAAAGTTAGATTTAAGTAATAATACCAGTTGGCAGCCATTCATCCATTTATATTTGATTTGTATTTGTCATTTGTCTCTATGGAAGGAAGAAGAAACAAAGGACTGCGAGGTGGAGAAAGTCTGAGTAAAGTCTCTCTCTCTCTCTCTCTCCCTCTCTCTCTCTCTCATTTGTTATGTTAGATGTGATGTGAGTCCTTTCTTGGTCTACCTAAATAATACAAGAGAGTACAGGGACCAAGGCTGAATCAAGCCACCACTGTGGAGTTATATTTTACATGGCAGGTAGGTGCTAAACTCACCACAGAAGGTGAAAATTGTTCTAAAAATGACTTCTGGAAACTTCCAGCAAATGTTGTAATAGATTCTGTTCTTTACTAAAGCACCAGAATTGTTGGTTTGTGTTTAAGTCACTTTGTATAGAAAATACAAAGATTCAAATGCAATGGTCACTCTGTGCTCAGTGAGGAATTCATGCTGTGAGAGGTGCATACAGAGCCACATTGATGGAAGGATGGAGAGTTTGGTCCTATCCCTGCTTACTCTGGGGTCTGCCCATGCCAAGAGGGGTTGCAGGCAGAATTGCTCACCCTGTTTATGCTGCTGTCCTTTTCCACTTCTTCCCCTTTCCACGTGTGAGTTAAGTGCACATCTGTAGCAACACCATTTGTCTACCCAATGCCAAAGAAAAAGAGATTTTCTTTCCTCTTCCCCGACAGCATCTCCTCCAGAGAGAGTTGTTTAACAAGGAGGCAAAGTAATGTGATTTGGGGCCAGAAAAAAACCCCATCTTCTTGCTCTCCCAAGACCAGGCCTCAACCAAGAGTGGTCTCAGGTCAGGAGAAGCTCAGTCGTTGGGCCTGCAAGATAGTAGACTGCCTTACTGGATGAAGCCCAGACATTGAACTCAAGATATAAACTTTAAACCAGGTATTTTAAATATTTGTAAGAAGTAAAAGAAATTATGTCTAAACAACTAAAGGAAAATGTGAGAATGATTTCTCACCAAATATTGACTATCAGTAACAAGACAGAAATCATAAAATAATGAGCCAAATACAAATTTTAAAAGTAACTGAAATGTAAAAGAGCAAATTTGGGCAGAGAGAAGAAATAATTAGCAAATTTGAAGGTAGATCAGTTAAGATTATCCAGTGTGAGAAATGGAGAAAAAAACATAGAATAATGAGCATAGCTTCAGAGACCACCTGTAGAGCACCACCAAGAGTGCCAACAAATGCATAACTGGAGTCCCAGAAGAAAAAGAGAAAACATGGGGCAAAATAAATATTTGAGGAAATCATGACGAAAAACTTCCCAAATTTAATGAAGAACATTAATCCCAGAAGCTCAAAATATCCAAGTATGATAAATTCAAATAGATCCACACAATGTAAAGAAACTGTTGAAAGACAAAGACAAAGAGAAAATCTCCACAGCAACAAGACAATGACTCATGACACACAAAAGATTCTCAATAAGATTAACAGCTGATTTCTATACAAAACCATGGGGGTCAGAAGGCAGAAGGACGACATATTCAGAGTGCTGAAAGAAAGACAGCTAACCAGGAATTCTATATTCAGAAAAACTATTCTTCAAAATGAAGGAGAACTCAAGACATTCTCCCCCAAACTGTATACCAACAAATTAGATAGCCTAGATGAAATGGAAACATTTCTAGTAAGGCACAAGCTACTAAAACTGACTCAAAAAGAAATAAAAAATTTAAGTAGACGTCTAAGAAGCAAAGAAATTAAATTAACACCAATTTAATTAACACCACTCCTTCAGAAATTCTTCTAAAAACAGAAGAGGAGGAAACACTTTCTAATTTATTCTCTGAGGACAGTAATACTCTGATATCAAAATCAGACAAAGATATCACAAGAAAACTACAGAAAAATATTCCTTACAAATAGAGATGCAAAATCCTCTACAAAATACCAATGAACAAAATCCAATAGCACATAGATTGTGAGGTAAATTGTGGCAAAGAAATTTCTACCACTCACATCCCTCCCTCATAAATATCAGTTTGAGCAACTATATGTGTACAAACATACCTTCACAAGAGCCAAAGATTGTGGGTGAGGTATTTTAGGACCTAAGAAAAGTACAGAAATAAGAAAAGGCACATTAAAGAGTGCGTTAAGAAGGATAGATTTGCAGATAGACATACACAGAATATTCGACCCAATGACGGCAGAATATCCATTCTTCTCAAATGCACAAGGACCATTATCCAGGACGGATCATATGTTAAGTCCAAAAATAAGTCTTAAAAATGTAAGAACACTGAAATCATACCAAGTACCTTTTCAACCAAAATGGTAAGAAATTAGAATCAATAACAGGAGGAAAACCTGAAAGTTCATAAAAGTGTGGAATTTAAATAACACACTTCTTAATAACTAATAGGTCAAAGAGGAAAGCAAAAGGGAAATCAAAAAGTATCTTGAAATGAATGAAAATGAAAACACAAAATACCAAAATCTATGGGATGCAGAAAAGGCAGTTCTAGGAGGAAAGTTTATAGCAATAAATGTCTACATTAAGAAAGAAGAAAGATCACAAATAAACAACCTAAGTTTATACCTCAATGAACTAGAACAAAAAGAATAAGCTAGGCCCAAAGTTTGCAGAAGAAGGAAAATAACATAGATCAGAACAGAAATAAATGATATAAAGACCAGTAAAACAATGGAAAATATCAATGAAATAAGAGCTGACTTTTTGGAAAGATAAACGAAATTGAAACCTTAAACTGTACTAAGGAAAAAAGAGGCAAGAGGCAAATAAATAAAATCAGAAATCAAGAAAGAAACATTACAACTGACACAACAGAAATACAAAAGTTCATCAGAGACTACTGTGCCAACAAATTGGATAACCTAAAAGAAATAGATAAATTCTTAGAAACACACAAACTTCCAAGACTGAATCATAAAGAAATAGAATATCTGACCAGATCAATAATAAGTAAGGAGATTGAATTAGTAGTAAGAAGTCTTCCAACACAGAAAGATCAGGACAAGATGGTTTCAATGGTGAATTCTACCAAACATTTAAAGAAGAACTAACAATAATGCCTCTCAAACTCTTCTAAAAATTGAAGAAGTGGGAACACTCCCAACTCATTTTAGAAGGCCAGAATTACCCTGATACAAAAATAACATAAGGACATGTCAAGAGAAAAAATTTACAGGGGAATCTATTTAATGAATAATTACATCCTAGATGCAAAAATTCTCAACAGAATATTAGCACAGTAAATTGAATAGCATTTTAAAAGAATCACACACCATGATGAAGCAGGATTTATCACTGGGATATACGGATGGGTCAACATATATAAATCAATACATGTGATACACCACATTAACAAAATGAAGAATAAAAATCATATGATCATCTCAATATATGCACAAAAAGCATTTGACAAAATTCATCATCATATCATAATAAAAATTCTTTAAAAATTAGGTATAGTAAGAATGTACCTGAGCATGGTAAATTCCATATATGAAAGATACACAGCTAATGTTTTATCCAGTGGTAAAAGGATGAAAGCTTCCCACTAAAATCAGGAATAAGACAGAGTGTTCACTCTCACCACTCCTATTCAACAGAGAGTTGGAAATCCTAGTCAGAGCAAATAGGGGAAAAAAATATATATATATATATTTATATATATATATAAAATTTGTATATATATATATATATGGTGTTCAAA
>NW_027528608.1:392923-438209 GCF_008692635.1 Crocuta crocuta
TGGTGTTCAAATAAGAAAGAAGTATAATTGTCTCTATTTGTAGATGTCAAGATCTTATATACAGAAAATCTTAAAGATTCCATCAAAAAAACTGTTAGAGCTAATCAACAAATTCAGTAAAGTTGTGGAGTACAAAATTCAATATTCAAAATTAAGTTACATTTCTATACACTAACAATGAATCATCTGAAAAAGAAGAAAAGAAAGCAATTTCATTTACAACAGCATAAAGAATAATACAATATTTAGGAATAAATTTAACTGAAGTAAAAAAAAGATGTGAAAATTGCAAGACATTGATAAAAGAAATTGAAGAAGACATAAATAAATGGAAAGATATCCTGTGTTCAGGAACCAGAAGAATTTACAGTTAAAATGTCCATACTACCTAAAGCCATCTATAAATTCAGTGCAATCCCTATCAAAATTCCAGTGGCATTTTTTCACAGAAAGAGAATAAGCAATCCTAAATTTTTGCATGCAACCACAAAAGAGCCCAGATTGCCAAAGCAATCATGAGAAAGAGAGAGAAAAAAAAAAGGGAGACATCACAATTCCTGATTTCAAACTATATTTCAGAGTTCTGGGAGTCAAGACACTATGGTAGTGGCGTAAAAACAGACACATAGACCAATGGACCAGAATTGTGAGCCCCAAAATAAACCCTTGCATTACAGTCAACTAACATTTGACAAAGGAGCCTGGAATATTCAATGGGGAAAGGATAGTCTCTTAAAAAAAATGTTATTAGGAAAACTGGATATTCACATACGAAAGAATGAAATTGGAACCTTATTTTAATTCATTCACAAAAATTAAGTCGAAATGAGTTAAAGATTTAAATATAAGACCTGAAAGTATAAAACCCTTGGAAGAAAACAGGAAAAATCTCTTTGACCTTGATAATGCTTTTTTTGGACATGCCACCAAAAACACTAGAAACAAATAAAAACATTAGCAAGTTGGAGTACATAAAACTAAAAAGTTTTCTGCATACAGAAGAAACAATCAACAAGATGAAAAAGCAACCTATGAAATGGGAAAAGATAATTGCAAATCATATATCTTATCAAGTGTTAATATGTGAAACATATGTAGAGCTCATACAACTCAAGAGGATAAAACAAATAATCAAATTCAAATAGGTGGAGAGTCTGAACAATTTTTTTTTCCCAAAGAAGATATCTAAATGGCCATCAGGTACACAAAAAGATGCTTACTATCACTAATAATCATGGAAAGGCCAATGAAAACCACAAGGAGAAAACCTCACACATCACACTATTATTGTTATTACTAACCTCACACTATGACTATTATTACAAAGGCAAGAGACAACATGTGTTGGTGAATATGGGGAGAAAAAGCAACTCTAGGGCACTGTTGTTAGGACTGTAAATTGGTGCAGCCAGTATGGAAAATACAATGAAGGTCCCTTAAAAAATTAAAAGTAGAACTACCACATGATTTAGTAATCCCTCTTCTGGGTATATATGCAAAGGAAACAAAAATCACTGTCTCAGAGAGAGATCTGTACTTCATGTTGACTGCAGCATTATTCACAATAGCCCAGGTATCCACTGACTGATAAATAGATAATGAATTGTGAGCTATATATACAATGAAATATTATTCAGCCATAAAATAGAAAAAAATCTTGCCACTTGTGACAACATGGCTGGTCTTTGAGGTCATTATCCAAATGACATAAGTCAGTCAGAAAAGGACAAATACTGTATGATCTCACTTATATGTGGAATATAAAAAAGCTGAACTCAAAGAAAGAGTAGAATGGTGGTTGCCAGGTACTGGAGGGAGGTGAAGGAAATGAGATGTTGGTAAAAGGGCACAAATTTCAAGTTTTAACATGAATATTTTATGAAGGTCTAAAGTACAGCATGGTGACTATAGAGCTCTTACCTCTTTCTCTCTGTCTCCCTCTGTCTCTCTCTGTCTCTCTGTCTCTCTCTCTGTCTCTCTCTTTCTCTCTCTCTCTCTCTCTCTCTCACACACACACACACACACATGCACACACACAAAGGTAATTATGTGAGATGATGGATATGTCAACTAACCTTTTTGTGGTAATCATTTCACAATATATATGTGTATCAAAGCATCAGGCATATACCTTAAACTTATATATGTTATATGTCAATAATATCTCAATATTATTGAAGAATCCATTAGCACATACAAAGGATTATATACCACAAACAAGTGGGATTTTTCTCAGGATTGTAAGTTTGGTTCAATATAGGAAATATATCAATGTAATACAATATATTAATAGAATAAAGGGGGAAAACTGCATGATCATCTCAACAGAGACAGAAAAAGCACTTAACAAAACTGAATACCTTTCATGCTAAGAAATACTCAACAAGTAGTTACAGAAGGAAGCTTCCTAAGCCTGATAAAGGGCATCAGTGAAAAACTATTCAACATTGTGCTGGAGGGTCAAGTCAGGGCAAGTAGGCAAGAAAATTAGTTGAAAGATATTAGATGGAAGGGAAGAATTAAGACTATATTATAGGTGACATAACCTTATATATAAAATCCTAAGGAATACACCTCCCCACACACATCAGAGTTAATAAATAAATTCAGCAAGGTTGCAGTATACAAGACGAATATACAAAAGTCAGTCTATACTTTTACAAGAAACAATCCGAAATGAAATTAGGAAAATAATTTGATTTATAAGAGCATCAGAAAGAAGAAAATGCTTAGAAAAAAATTAATGAAAAAATAGAAGACTTGTAGACTGAAAATTATAAAACATTGGTGAGACAAAGAAGATCTAAGTAAGTGGAAAGACATCCTGTATTCAGGAATTGGAGGACTTACTGTTAAAATTGAAATACTCCCTCAAACTGATCTACAGAATCAGTACAATCTCTGTTAAAATTCTAACATCATTTTTCCCCATCTCCCCCCGAAATTGGCAAGCTGGACTAAAATTCATATAGTAAGACAAGGGACCCAGAATAGTCAAACAATCTTGAAAAAAGAACAAAATTGAAGTACAGTAGCCCTCCCATGTGTGCAGTTTTGCTTTCTGCATTTTTACTTACCATGGTCAACAATGGTCCAGAAGCAGATGATCCCTCTTCTGACATAATTTTCAAGAAGGTCAATAGTAACCTGATACTACATCACAGTGCCCAGATCATTCCCCTCACTTCTTCTCATCACATAGGCATTTTATCATCTCACATCATCATAAAAAGAAGGATGAATAGGATATCGAGAGAGAGAGAGCGAGAGAGCACATTCATGTAACTTTTATAACTGTATATTGTTATAATTATTCTATTTTATTATTAGTTATTGTTGTTAGCTTCCTATTATACCTAATTTATAAGTTAAACTTTATCATAGGCATGTATATACGGAAAAAAAACATAGCATATATAGGGTTTGGCACTGTCCATGATTTCAGGCATCCACTGGGTGTCTTGAATTGTATCACTTAAAGATAAGGGGGGACTGCTGTACTCACACTTCCCAATTTCAAACTTTACTACAAAGCTACATTAATCAAGATAATGTGGCACCAGGATAAAAATGAAAACAGATAAAAAGAATGGAGAGTCTAGGAATAAACCCACACATCTCCATTAATTGATTTCCAATAAGGGTACCAAGACAATTCAAAGAATTGTAAACAAACAAACAAACAAACAAACAAAAAAACCAGGATCTTCAAAACCAGTGCTTAAACAGACATCAAAATGCAGAAGAATGAATTTTAACCCTAATTCATACCACATACAATAGTGAATTCAAACCTATTAGTAACAGCTAAAACTATGGAGTTAGCTAGTTAGAAGGAAACTTAGTTCCAAACCTTTACTATCTTAGATCTGGCAATAGTTCCTTAGATATGATACCTAAGACACAAGCAAGCAAATAAGGAGTGGATAAATCAGACTTCATCAAATTTAAAAACTTTTCTGCATCAAAGGGGGATACTGTGAAGAAAGTAAAAAGACAATATATAGAATGCGAGAAAATGTTTGCAAATCATGTATCTGATCAGGATTTATCCAGAATATATAAAAAACTCCTACAACTCAACAATAAAAAGACAAATAACCCAATTTAAAAATGCTCAAAGGATGTAACTAGGCATTTCACCAAAGATATGCAGATGATCAACAAATACTTGAAAAGGTGCTCAACATCACTGGTCACTAGGAAAACACAAATCAAAATCAAAATGAGATACCACTTCACATCTACTGAAGTTGGCAATACATCAATACATAAATACATAAAAATGGGCAATAGTGACTATCAGAAAAAATGGGCAATAGTGACTATTAGAAAGGATGTGGAGAAATTGGAATACTCATACACTGTTAGTGGAAACATAAATGGTATAATTACTTAGGAAAAGTTGGGCAATTCTTCCAAATGTCAAACAAAATTGTCATAAGCCAGCAATTCGACTCCTGATATTTACCCAAAAACTGTTCCACAAAAACTTGTACATGAATGTTCACATAAGTTATTCAAAAAGTGGAACTACCCAAATGTACATCAGCTAGTGAATGCATAAACACAATGTGGTATATCCATACAATGGAATACTATTCAACCATATAAATCAATGAAGTATTGATACTCTACAACATGGAGAAATTTTGAAAACATGCTAAGTAAAAGAAGGCAGACACAAAAAGATAAATATTGTATGATTCTGCTTATCCAGAAGAGACAAATCCATAGAGATGGAAAGTATATTAATGGTTGCCAAGGACTGGGGGTAGAAGGGAATGAGAAATGCTTGCTAATGGGTAAAGCATTTCTTTAGGATGTGATGAAAATGTTCTAGAATTAAGTAGTGGTGATGGTTACACAACCTTGCAGTCATACTAAAAACCACTGAATTCAACACTTTCAAATGGTGGATTTTATGGTATGTGATATATCTCAACAAAAACATAGCAAAAAAGTCTCATTATCATCTGACATAATATACAATATGAGTATTTACTTATATACACTTATATATAAATCATTATATAGTGCTTGATTATTTTATGTGTCTTATTTATGGTGGTTTCCCCTACTAGAATTTAAGTGCCTGAAACATAGTGAGCACTAATTTCGATGTTCAATCAATATATGAATGAAAGGAAAGAAGGAAGGAAGAAGGGAAGTGGAGGAAGGAAGGAAAGAAGTGGAGAAAGGAGGCAAGAAAGGCATGAAGGAAGGAGGGAGGGAGGGAGAAAGGCAGGCAGGCAGAAAAGGAGAGAGGGAAGAAGGAAGGAAGGGAGGAAGGAAGGAAGGAAGGAAGGGTGAGAGACTGTGTTCTCCTGGGTGGGAGGAGGCACTAAATTGGATTTAAAATCACCTAGCACACTAGCACACAGGGGGAACTCACTGCATGTCTATTGAAGGAATGACTTAATAAGCAAGTTCCTCTAACTTGTGTCTTTCACTTTCCTTGATTAATGCCACCTTCCCCTTTCTCCTCAACCTGACAGCCTATAATGGAAAGCTGAGTATTCACAGGGGGTCATAGGACAAGCTCTGCAGTGGGAGAATTCTTCCCTATCTCTGCTTTCCCCTGGTAAGAAGGTGGAGTAAACCCCCTAAGCCTTCTGAGTCATTGCTCAGATGTACTATGTCAGGGTAACAAAAATTGTAGGCCAGCATGTGTAGAAACCAGTGACTAGGAAACAATAGCTCCAGTTCTTGAAAAATAGAGTAAAAGTTCAAATAGCTAAATTGGGTACTATGTGGAAACAAACTTCTTCCATTGATTCTGGTTTTATTTTACCTTGCCCTATAAGAGCAAGAACTGTATTTCTTTTGTTCATAGAAGCTTGTCCACTGTCTTTGACCCTTATAAAAACAAAATGTTGATGCTGATGAGGAACATTTTGCTTTATGTGCTTGCTTATACCAGGGAGTCACACATTCAAGTAGCCACAGGGGCCAGTTCTGGGGTGAATAGTAGGGTGTGGTGGAGACTGGTAGACCAGATACCTCATGTGACCTGATTCAACTGATCATGGTTGTATAAGAATCCAGGCCTAGGACTACAGATTTCCTTTTCTCTGGTTGTTAAGATAAGCTGAATGTCTGAATTTTCTATGCAAAATATAGTAATTTTTAAATACTGGTAAATGATCCTATTTGCTTTTTAAGCATCCTTATGGAGATACAACTTAGATTCCACATTACTCATATATTTAAAATGTACAAGACAGAGCTGTGAAACCATGACAATCTAATCATCATCCCAAAAGGAAATGTGGCAGCCATTAACAGTCCCCTTCATTCCTGTCCCTCCCCACACCAGTCCTAGACCATCACTAATCCACTTTCTGTCTCTTTAGATTTGTCTACTCTGGACATTTCACCTAAGTGGGATCATGTGATCCATGAGCTTTGGTGACTGGGTTCTTGAACTCAGCACAGTATTTTCAAGGCGCATTTATGTTGAAGCATGTGGCTATCCTTCACTCCTTCTTTGCTTTTGTTCCTGTTGATTCATCCTCTCTCGTATGGCTATAGCACACTTCATTTACCCATTACCTGTTGATGGACATTGAACAATGCATGCCATGAGCTGAGCTCAGCCCTGTGGCTATTTATCACCTCTGCCCTGGACTGTTACAGCAGACTCCTGACTGGTCTCTGCCTCCTGTTTAATCCTCCTACCTATTGCTGACAGATGACATGGATGTCACTAGCCAGGCAGTTCAAGTTCGGAACTTTGAGACAATTTTTCTAAAACAAGGCTTTGAGTATGTGTGTTACTCCTCAATCCCACCCCCTGAAACTGCCCTCCTCCCTTGGTTTCAGGATGGAGCCCCAAACCCTGAGCCCAGCACACAATCTCCCTGAAGACTTGGTCCCACCACCCTCCACAGCCTCCTCTGGTCACAAACCCTGCATTCCAATCCACCACATCACTTTCCATTCTTCAACTGCTGAGCATCCCATCCTTCCATTCCTGCCATACTGTGCCATATGGTGAAGCAATTCCTCCCATTGCTTCCCATTGGATCATTTTCCTCCACTGGACAGTGAGCTCCTTCTGACCAAATGTTGTTCCTTCTTCATTAGTGTATCCATCCACCATCACTGGATTGAGAACCAGTGATAAATGTCTGATCATGTAATAGGCTCAGGCTGCTCCTCCCCCTGACAGGCCCTCTCCTGCTTGTGTGTGGACTAACTTTAGAATCCCCCTCTATTTACTGCTTTGAAATGAAGCTTTTTAAAAGTAAGAATGTATCTGAGCCATGCATCCAAATGTCAGATTTCAAAACACGTTGTGAGCTAAAGAGTCCAAGTCATAAACTTCAAAGCTGGAGCTTATAATGGGAATTCTGACTGACAGCCCCTTAATTGCAGCCTTTAAATATACACAGTCACTCATGGGAGCCCAGCTTTTAAAGAAGGACTCCTGCTTAACTGGTTGAAAATGTGAACAGTGGGGTATAATTCCTGAAACTGCATGGAGCCACAGATCAGACAGAATGCAAGAGAAACTCTAAAGACCCCTCTATGATGAATTTTACCCTTTGCAGAGACTATCAAAACCAAAGTAGGTGGGACATCTTGGACACAGACAAACAAATATTGTTTGTACTCCAAACTGACACATATGGTTTCTTTGTTGGTATTTAGAGTGGTTTCAAAGAAAGGGTAGCAGAGAAATAAAAGGTTAATACCCAAGGGCAGTGTGCATAGGCTGGTGAGTGGGTGGTGACTCGAGTGGCCAGAAACAGAGTAAGCCACGGATCCCAGATTCCAGTGACCCTGACATTGACAGAGACCGTGGGAGGCACCATTGTCCCACATGTGTCAATCCCATCTCAGAGATGGTTTGTTCCTCTCTGCCTTGAGCAGCAGTATGCAATGTCTTAGCTGGTGGCATGAATACAGGCTGTTCTCCTCCATTAAACCCCCAGACAACAGTACTATATCTGGTTTGGTAGCTATATGCCATATTGAGATCTGAGACATTGTCTCTTTGTCCCCAGACTGTGGTCAGCCAACAAGCATGTCAGGTTGGTGCCTTTGACACCACAGCCCCAGTCTGGATGGAAAAAGTCATTCTCAGGGATAGTTTGGTGATGAATTAACTGAGAAACTGAGGATGAAACCTCCAAAATGACCATATCAGAGTGGATTTAAGTCCTGATGTTGCCAATTAATAACTATAGCTAAATTTGGGTTTCAGAGAAATAATAAGTAAGTTTATAGGACATGCTTATACTAAAAATTTATCTAAATTATGTATTATTTTATTTATTTATTTTGTCTGAGTATCTCATATTTTATTTGTCTCATCTGGCAAATGGCTCCTTGTCACTGAGTCTTGCTTTCCCATTTGCTTCCATATGGTAGCAATGCCTGTTTCAAATGGTGATTGAGATTATAGCATAAGGGGAGATTATGTCAGGCCAGTACAGGATTCTTATTTTGTTGACTGTCAGGGATTATGATCATGACAAATTGATGTCCTAATGACTTTTCTCTTTCCTAACCACTTTTAACTGCCTTTCAGCTATTTCTAAATGTTAAACTTTTCATAAAGGCCAATGTAAGTTTTCCTCATGATGAAACACTTCCTTTCTTGTGACAGGAAGCATAACAACCTCAGGTAACATGTCAAAATGGAAGGTAGAAGTTAAAGGTGGCTGAAATGCCTCCTCAGTGAAAATGATCTGATGATCCTGGTCTCTGCAGAGGCACACCACAGTCCTTTCTGTGGCTTCCGAACAGTGCCCTTTATTTCTCTTTCTGAGCCAGAAGGTGTGACTACAGCAATGCCTGGTGTATCTTGGATCAAAACACTCTGCTTTTGTAAGGGATGGGGAGGGAAATATTGCCAACTTAAAAGATCCACTCAGAAGTAGAAATATGGGGGTGCCTGGGTGGCACAGTCTATTAAACATCCAACTCTTGATTTCAGCTCAGGTCCTGATCTCACAATTTGTGGGATCAAGCCCTGTATTGGGCTCTGTACTGACAGTGCAGAGCTTGCTTAGGATTCTCTCTCTCTGCCCCTCCCCACTCACTCTCTCTCTCTCAAAATAAATTAATTAATTAAAAAAAAGAAGTAGAAATATGTACTCAGGTCCTTCCATTCACCTGCACACTTTGACCAGAGGGTTTCACTCACCACACTAGGAAATAAACATTTCAGAACTGCTCTGGCTGCATTTGTATGCCATTCTGCTGTATCCACCATAATGTCTAACTGCATATGTGCATCCATAATCTTTTATTATGTCATAATGCATTTTAGTATGTGGATGGTTAGTATCTTTTAGAGCTCCCATTTAGATTTATGAAGCAAAAGAGAAAAGTTTTTTTTAATGTAATCTAATTAATCTGAGTGCATTTGTATGCCTATTAAAATTCACCTGTCCGAGATTTTCCATTTATCATTATTACGATGTAACAGCCATATTGAGAAAGGGGCTGCCTCCTCATTGAATACAAAATGATGATTTATTATCCAGAGTGCTTTTAGTTATGGTCTAGATCTAATGGACAGTTCTGTGTGGCAAATATCCCATGCATACTGTAAAATTTGACATGTCCTTTCATGCTATATCCCAGTGATGCTGTGGGGGCGTCCTCTAGATAGTGGCAAGTGGGTAGCTTTCTCTCTGGCTACAGTGTCCCTGGACAGCAGCCTAGTCCCTCCATGGAGTTTGCAGGGGGAAGGTGCTACCTTGGAGCCTTCAATGCCCCTTGGTTGGTGGCCCTGCTCTGGGAGGGAGACGCTGTGAACACAAGCAGTGGGGACTTGCCCTGGGGCCCTCCCCATATGGAAGCTATGGAACAACTTTTTGATTCAACCCAGACCTAAGGACAGAATGCCAACCTGTGAGTCCACATTCCCCCAACTTGCAGACTCTACAGTGGGAAGGAGGACCCCAGTACTATATTAACAAACCTAGCAAGACAAGCCCAGGATGGGAGTCACTGGGGACCTGGGGAGATGTCAGAGATAAGAGCACCAGCAGAAGCACCCGAGTGCCAACGTTTCCCCCAACCTGCAAACAGAGCAGGTTTGGGGTGTCCCACTGAATTGGCCCAGAGCTTGTCACCTATTCAACAACTCTGGCAGGGTAGGAACTCTTCTTGGGTGCTGTGGACCCTCACATGTTACTGTAACTGTCCATTCTGCCCTGAGTAGCTGCAGGGCTCCACCCTCATAAACTACAACCCTGAGGCATTTGAGTGATGTTCCCCAAACTCCATCCACTGAGCTTCTGGCTGGGCTTCTGTCCTATTTGGAGCCTCCTCCTACCCCCAGATTAGATCACCAGGAGGTCAGGAAAGGAGGAGAGGGGTGCCCTAGCTTTAATAATGAGCCCCAAGCCCATCTCCCAAATCAAGCTGAGCTCATTACCGCTTCTACCCCTGGTCCCACCATTTTGCTAGGGGGCAGGTTTCCTGAGGAGGAAGGGTGGAGGTGCTGGACAATGCCTATTGGTGTTTGAGATAAAATGAGGTTTGAATGGAGATAAATTTAAGCAATAAAAGGACTATAACTAACACCTGAGGGAGGGAGGAAGAAGGAGAACATTGCTCCCTTTTCAAAGCTTCGACAGCCCTTGTATTTGCATTAAGAAGAAAGTTTCAGGTGCTAATGTGTCTTTGACAGCTTTCTAGCATTTGGGAAGAGGGTGGGTCTGGTGGGGGAGAGGGGAGAGAGAGAGAAGAGAGGAGAGAAAGAGAGGGGAGAGAAAGAGAGGGGAGAGAAGCAGACAGAGGAGATAGATAAGGAAGATGGGGGGAGGGAGAGAAGTAGGAAAGAAAAGGAGAGAGGGAAAAGGGGGGAGAGGAAGGAGGGGAGAGAGAGAGAGGCTAGAGGCAGAGAGAGAGAGGAGAGGGGAGAGAGAGAAAGGAGAGGGAGAAGGTGAGAGAAAGAGAGGAAAGGGAGAGAGAGGTGGGAATAATGAGAGGAAGAGAGAGAGGGAAGGAGAGGGAGGAGAGGGGAGAGGCAAAAGGGAGAGGAGGGAGGTGAAAGGAGGGAGATAAAATACCAATTCTACTTAAAGAAACATATTAAGTAAATAATTGTGTCAATAGTACACATACATAATAGATCCTAAAAGTGCCCAATGACTGGAGTTTTGGAGACCTCAGTCAGAGGGCAGGAATCATTTGTTCTGACTTTGGACCCTTCTTCAGGAAATCTGACCTGAATCAAGTCACACTGGTGAGGATGTGAAGGGGAAAGAAGGAAATGGGCATGAAGAGAGCTATTTCCAAGAAGGGAGAGATTGTAGGGGGGCAGGGGGTGTCTTTTTTGAACCCATTTTCAAATAATCTCAGACACAAATACAGAATTTGCTCTAGCCATCATGGCCATTACAGCACCCTGATAGCGTGGCCATGCTTAGGGCAAATGTGTTTTTCCTTTCTGGGAAGATGATGAGAGAGGTCAAGTAGACTTCATGTGTCCTTGCCACAGGCCCATCAACGGGGCCTGCCAGGAGTCTGGTCAGTCCAGAAACAGGCTGTGGTCCAGATGGAGGGAGGATCTAGAAATTTCCCAGGTATCAGCAACTCAAATATGAAGGGGACAGGAAAACCCAAGTGTGCTGGTTGGGGAAGACCCAGGAGAAAGAAGAGGGTGACTAGCATGTAGGTGAAAAGGTGGTGCTGTTCATGAAAAAGGGTGCTGAACAAGGTGCCTTTCCCAGCACAGGCTCCTTCCTGAACCCTCTCCTGTCAGGAACAGACTCACACAATACACTCTCTGCAGTGCGTGTGCTGCCTCTTAGGCCTGTCGGGCTGTGATGAGAAACCAAACTTCAACCCTCCAGAGCTGGAAACATGGCTTCACTGCAGCACCCAGCCCACAGATGCTCTGCTTGAGCAGGCAGTTCTTTTTTCTTTTCCATTGAAACCCACATGGAGCTTGCCCTCTGACTCATCCCAGACCTGCTTCTTTCCCACCCTGAATTCCTGGCCTCACTGGATCCTCCAGGCTTCTGAGTGGGTGGTTTTTTGTCCCAAATGGCAGTCAGGCCCCAGGCCTGGGGGTGGGTGGGGGGCAGCTGAGTCATAAATAACTAACTCCAGCCTAGAACAGAAGAGATAAAGCCCCTACTCTGGGGACAGGCTGCATGTCAATAACAGGTAGAGGGAGAAGCAATGGGATCTCTTGAGTGTGCAGGAGGGCTTCCAGAAGGAGTCACCGTCAGAAATGGGCCCTGAAGTGCTGGCAGTCAGGACACACTGTGCACCCCAAGCACAGTATGTTGTATGTTTAATGAGGGTCCTTGGCAGAAATCGGTGTGTGGTGAGCTCACAGGACAAATGACTTAAGCTGGGTTTGGAAGAGGTAGAGCATGAAACAAAGAGTCCTGAGCAAGCAAGATATTCATTAGGGATGTGACCCCAGCAACCTCAAGTAACAGAGTGAGAGTGACAGGTAAGAGAAGGAAGACAACAGATGGTGCATCCGAAAGCAGGTTACTGCAGTGGCTAACTAGAGCCCAGCCATGCTGGGGACCTCTGGGAGACTGCAGAACATGCCTCAGAATGGTCCCATGGCCCACACAGGGGCAAAGAGGTGAGGGCACTGACTGAAGGCAGCTCCTGAAGTGTTGACTCCCAGCCGCCTCCAGCCTGCCCTGCTTGCAGGCAGTATAGCAGGTTCCTGCAGCCAGCCAGCCAGAGAAAGGGTCCAGTCAGAGAGCCTCGGTGTTTGCAGTCATAGCCATGGTGTGGGTGCAAATGGTGCTCACCAAAGGGGCCAGAGCAGGGGTAGTGCCAGCATGTGCTACCACAGCGGGAGAAGTAGTTTGGGCTGGGACACTCAAGGAAGCCCTTCTGAATGAAGAAGTACAGGTGGGACTTGGCCCACTGAGCCACACTGAAGGGCACATTGTTTGTGCCTGGTGGGAGGCACCCCCATGTAGAGCTACAGGAGGTGCTAGGCATCCCCCAAAGGCTTCACTAGGCAAAAGGATGGTAACATAATGGGGCAATGTCAAACTTCATGGCAGTGGTCCTGGGTGGGATGTGTGGGGTGGTGGAGAGGGAAGAGTGTCTTGTCTTCTAATACCATCAAGATAACTTTGTCTATTCTTATCTGGCCTCTCCAAATTCTAGGATCCTAGAACAGAAAGGGAAGGTGGCTGGGGAAGCAGAAATGTATGCTGAAAGCATTTTAGAATAACATGTAAACATAAGCATAGAGGAGGCATTGGGAACAACAGAAGAAGTGAATTTGGGGAGATATCCATGGCAATGATCCCCTTCCTTCTACCAGGTGGGTTATTCATTAAAGGTTGAATCTGGTTCATCTGATTCATTGAGTCACTAAAACTTCTAACATAGTACCTAGCATACGGTATGCACTTAATATTGATAAAACCTTTACTTTTAAAACATGTTTAACATTTTTTCCAAACTGGTTCTTTGACATTTGAAGAAATAATAAGATAATGATTTCAGTAAATTCAATCCTTTATTTATTTGTTTGTTTGTTTTGAGCTCTGTTTTCCCAAAGTCGATGTTTTGACAAAGGACACACATGAAGTTGAGGAGAAAGAGTTCATGAACTTAATGAATCAGCTTCTTTATACATGTGACAATAGAGGTTCATCACTCATCAACTAGTATTAGATTCTGTATCTGCATCTTAAAGGGTTGACTGGTCCTGGATCCCTGACATAAAATCCAAACACGCCTGAGGAAATTTGCAATTGCTGATAAGCATGAAAGCCTGAGTCAAGGCAGTGTTTCTCACTACTATTCAAAGAATTATGTCTGAGTTTAAAGCAATTATTTTTCCTGCTCTTCAGCATGGAGCATAGGGCCCAGCAGAAAACATTGTGGCCTTCAGTTGAGCAGAGACATAGATTTAGTGCAGCACTCTAAATGCTTTACTAATCCTCACCAAGGTGTGAAGAACAGGTCGATCCCTTCAGATACCACTCTGTCAAAGCTCAGGGCCTGCAGGGACCCTGATCTCCCACAGAGCCATCTTCTTGTGGGCCTGAGTTGGCAAGAGAACTTCCTCCTTTCCCATCCTACCTCCAAACTCAGAGATGCCAGTGGGAGGGATGCAAATTTTGCCAAGGGAAGGTCTTGGGAAAGTCAAATGCCATCATTATTAATTCCCTGCTGTTTGCCTGGGATGGAAGCCACTGGTGCACCGATGGAGGAGGCCTGACTCAAATAAATAAACACACGTCCTTTGGGCAGATGTCAGGCCAGTTCTGGCTGCTAACTGATGGCCCCTTGCTGTGGCGGCTGGCACAGCACAGGGGGACGAGGTGATGCTGGCAGCCCAGAGTCTTCCGCTTCATCACAACAAACAGTCTGGAACCTTGGCCATGTTTTAAAATCTATCCCTTTGAACCTACACAGACAGCTTAATGAAACAATATTTATGGAACTGATACCACTGGGGAGATGGCTGCTCCTTTTCTCCATCTTCTATTTTTAATATTTGATCTGGCAAACGTATTATTAAAGGAATATTTCAAATCTGATTACTCTTCTGTTTGACTGTGTGTGTTATTCATGTACACCGGGTGCTGGGGGGATATTATACCGACCAGTTTGGGAGCTTTATTATGTCATTGTTTCAAACAGCCCTCTGCTCAGAGTACAAGTCCCATTCAAGTGCAAGGCTCTAGGTCTCCAGTTCATCTGAGCCACGTTGACTTAATTACGCCACCCACTCACCCCTGCTTTCTGCCTAGTCTCACTCTGGGACATTTTTGACTCTACCTGGACTTCAGAAACTCTCCTTGTGAGAAGTGGTCTCTCTGGATATCTGCCAAGTTGTTTTGTTGTGGTGATTTTGTTCAACTGCCAAGTTGTTTACTGAGCTTCAATTCTCCTCTTAACACACAGGCAGAAGAGGGCACGGACACAGTGAGTGTGCCCTAGTGTAGCCTCTCCTTGGATGTGAGCTCTTGGTCCAGTCATCAGCATCATGGTCATTTTCCCTAAGGCTGCAGGTCTCTTATCTCTCTACTTTTCCCTCTGTTACCTCTGCCTTAAATGTCTCTAACCACCTGATAAATCTACCCCTGCTTCAGACTGGGCAGCTGGCCCTATTTCCAACTTGGGGGACTAGAGGGAGCCTTTGAGCCCTGAGCAAGGGACATCATTCACACAGTGGGGCAGAGCATGGCTTTACCATGCCACCAGCGCCAAAGGCAAGGGGCCTTGTCTCCAAAGGCAGATGAGCACAGAGATCATTGTGGCTGGGCTCTAAGACTTTCTGAGCCTCATAAATCCCAGTGGTTTTTGCCAGTTATTTACTTTTCTTGTAAGGGCCTGATAGTGAATATTTTAGTATTTGCAGGCCATACAGTCACCTTTACAAACTCTGTCATTGTAGCACCAAAGCACCTGTGGTCTGTAAATTAATGAGCATGGCTGTGTTTCAATAAAACTTTACGTACAAAAATAAGCAGTGGGCCAGATTTGGTCTGCAGGCCATAGCATTCAGACTTCTGCTTTAGACCTTTCCTTGAGTTAGACATATTTAATGAAAAAAAAAAGTTCAGATAGTTTAGCTTCATCTTAAGCAGTGTTCATAAAATTAGAGACTTACTTTGTGATATATACCCTAATACATGAAAAATATTTAACTGTCACAATTTTTAAAGTTCTTTCATGTTCTACCTGAAATCCCTCTGGGAAATGTCAGGTCAGAAGACTGCCAGGTGGGCATGAAAACTCTCAGTGGCCCAAAGCAAACCACCGATGCCGGGTTTTGTCAGACAGAAAAAGTGAGGCCCAAGAAGCAAACCATGCTTTTGCTCAGCCCCGGGTCTCTCCAGTTCCAGCCCCCTGCGCTCTCCCCCACCCTGTGGACTCTGACTCTGCAGGGCTCCTTCCTCTTATCTATAAGGGTCCTGACCCGGCCCCCAACATTCCTACAATGACAGCCTCATCCACTCACTGTCATTGAGTGGAGGCCCACTCGGAGGCAGGCCCCAGCTGCCTCCACAGAGCCCACAATCCAACAGGAACAGTGTACAATAAACAATTGAGCAAATAAAGATGTAATTTTAGATAGTGATTAAAGCAATCAGGGAAGGGGGAGCAAAGCACGGGGCTCATTTAGACAAGGCAGTCAGGGAGGGCCTCCTGAGGAGGTGATGCTGAGGGGAGACAGAGAGGATGGGAAGGAGCAGGCCATGCCATCCAGACAGAGGAAAGAGCAGGTGGAAAGGGAGCACGAGGGGGTGCGGTGAGTGAGGAGGAGGATGGCTAGAGGGGGGATCAGTGGCCCTCAAGGCCAGGCAGGTGAGGTTGGGAGGTCAGGCCTGCCCGCCAGTGCTCTCACCAAGACTCTGACCACCTGGCATCCTGCCCCAGCTGCTATCAGGACAGCCACCTTGGCCCCCAAAACTGTGGACCCACAGCTTCCAACCTGCCCCTTCTTACCCATTTGCTTTCTAGTCCTGAGAATAAAAGTAAAGTTGTGTGAAATTTCAGAGCATCAAACACCAGGGCACCTGTGGGCAGCTAGGTAAATTCCCCAGCTGACAGCAACAGGCAGACACCCACCTAATGAAATCTTCAGTAAGTATTAGGCTGATGATTCTTTCTGCAAAAAAGTCTGACTCAGGTGGCTTAGCTGCCACCGAAATGCAATTTCTACAGACTTGCAGCGCCACAGATACTTTTGATTTCCCAACAGCTGCCATTATACAAAAATTAAATGCAAAGCGGACAGTTCACCAAAACAGATGTTCTTGGAAATCCGATTAATTCCAGAGAGTCTGGAAAGGCTTGGAAGCTGGCTTCTTCAGCACATTTGCAAGCTTTAGGTTCCCTTGGTGCATTTGGACGAAGCTTTACTGCATTTTATATCGTTCACTCCGCTCTAACACTACAAACCAGATGCTGCAGAAACGAACATCAACACAGTACATCCTTAGAAGTGCCACAGGCTACTTCAGTCAGGCCACAGTCTCCTGCAAATAGGTATTTACTCTGCAGTAGCACGGCCAATTAAACACAGAGCAGGGCATCTGGATCCAGACTCTGGTGAGAGCCCGAGAAAAGCGCATGGGGAGAGGGAGACTGTGATGGAAATCAGGGAGGGCTTGTGTTTTTCTAGTTGTGTGTATTTTATTATTTTTTAAATTTTTTAACATTTTTTGAGAGAGAGGGAGAAAGAGACAGAGCACTAGTTGAGGAGGGGGAGACACAGAATCTGAAGCAGTTTCTAGGCTCTGAGCTGTCAGCACAGAACCCAAAATGGGGCTTGAATTCACTGATCGCAAGATCATGACCTGAGCCAAAGTCAGATACTTAACTGGCTGAGCCACCCAGGTGCCCCATTATGTGTGTGGATGAACCTCCTTAAGTTCCTTCCTTCTCTGTCCATTTGTTTCCCTGCACGGAAATTGGGAGTGTCAGCAGGGCCGTTTGAAGAGCCAGTGTGATGATGAAGGTCCCACGGGCTCTGGAGAACATCCAGGCAAAGACGAGTGCCATTGTCTTGACCTCTACCATGGTCCACGCCCTATTCCCACTGGCCTGTCCCCTTGCTCTGACCCTCGCCAAGGTCCAGGAAGCTCAGGCCCCTGCTGACCCATGTACTGGGTCTTGCCCACAGTGAGAGCAAGAAGGGGCCGAAGCAATGATGCCTTGTGCCCAGGGAGGAAGTCACAGGGATCCAGGAGAGTGCAGTGTTAGGAGGGAAAAGAAAGCAGACACCCACCTAAAGTTTGGTCCCTTTGCAGCACAGGGACAATCTCAGGTGAGACTGTCTGCCCTTTGGCCCTTCCACTCTGGCACAAATCTGCATATCCCGTTACTGTTCCTAAACCTATTCATTTCCAGTTACAGATGGTCCTGAGAGCACCCCCCACCCCAATCTTCTGCCTTTCCCTGGCCACATGCAATTTTCTCCCCCTCCTCTCTGCCTCCTTCATTCTCTGCACGACTTGTGTCTGGGCCGGCAGCAGCAGACACAGAGTCTGTCATGCTGAAGGTGGTATTCAAAGAAGACAGCACCCCCAGTTTCCAGTGTTCACACCAGTGTCTGCTGGCTCTGCCCCCTCTGTGAAGGAGGATGGCTCTCACATAGAGACATACTGAAGACCCACTGCTTTCTAAAAGAGACAAATAAGTCAGAGGAGGTGGCCTGAAGCCATCCCACCTAGGCCTCCAGCTCAGGTAGGAAGGAGCGGGTGATGACTCAGTCCTGTAAGCACTCCACAGGCAAAGGAGAAACCTGCATGTGTTTATTTGCAGAAATTAATGTTTATCAACATGGCTAATGTGTTTATGGTGGAGTGTTAAGGAGATTTTTTTTCTCTAAATGATCTATGTGTCATATTGACTTGTCCAGTATTTCTGAGGACAGCTATGCTAGAAGGCCGCCTGCATCTGGGGTCCGCAGCAGGGTATATGGGGATTTGGTTCAGGACATTGAGAGGACCAGCCAGGCAGAACTGGGGAGCCACAGGGGCCTCTGGATCCTTAGTCCATCTTTGTGCTCTCTCCTGCTTATGCTCACTGCTCCCCAGCAGTGCACCCACTTTCCCTGCTCAGGATAGCCCTGAGCTGTAGCAGTGGGACTCATCTGTTTCCTGCAGAAATGCCATCTGGGGTTCCACTAGCCTGCCTCCCCCAGCCCACACAGCAAGTGCTGTCTGTCCCCTGGACTCTTCTCTCCCACAGCCTGGGGCCTAAGCTCACAAGGTGTCACTCCTTCCGTACTTACAGTCCCACATCTGCACTAATGGGGGTGGACCGATGGCCTACAGAATGGTGCCTGGGTACAGATCTGGCATCGCCACTCACTGGACATGCGTTGTTACTTACCCACTCTGGCCCTGAAGCAAGGATTAGTTAGATTAGCGTTTAAGGAGTCTGGCAGATCAGCCAAGATCTTCACAGGTATGTGTGTCTATATCTGTGCCACCCCTGGTTTGTGAACTCCTTGAGGGCCACAACCCTGACCTCTGTGTACAGCACTGAATGTCCCCTCACACCCAGCCAGTGGGCCCTCACCTACGGTCTGTTGTAGTGAATTGATTCACCGCGATTCACATGGGCAGCATTCACTTCACCCCACTGCGTACTATGCCTGTCTCCTTGTCTGGCTCCTTCTCATCCTGCGAGTAACTCAGCGTCCCCCCCTCAGAGGCCTCCCCAGGCCATCCATCTAAGGCAGCCATTCCTACCCTTTCTTTGTCCCTTCCTCTAGTTTTATTGTCCTAATAACTGTACTTTCCAGTAACAGCCATTTCTGCGTTTTCTTGTTTTCCACTGGCGTAAAACTCTACTTGGCCCCCGACCGTGGGAGCTGCAGAAAGCCACCCCTGTGACTCCTGCATGAGGCCCTGGTCCCTGGAGCCACTGTCAGAGTAGCCATGGGATTACTCCTAGGAAGGACAGTTACATGCTGAATCTCATTGTTGAAGATGGGCCCAGTTGAAGGCCTCTGTAGGGGCTGCAAGTGTCCCTGGCAGCTGCTCCAGGAAGACAGAGGAGGCCCATCTTGCCTGCAGCGGATTCTTCCAAGTGCATGAGCCTCACTCTAATCCAGGCCCATGGGAACCTCTCCAGCCATGGCCCCAGCTGTGTCATCAGTCAGAGTGGGCTGGGATAGGCAGCAGTAACAAATACCCCAGCATCTTCAGGGCTTAGCACAACAAAGCTTATTCCTCTTTCATTACATGCTCCCCTTGGGTCCCCCAGGAGGACTCTGGTCCTGATTGCACTCAGGGGCTCAGGCTTATGGAAGCTCCATCTCAGCATGTGATTCCATAAAGGTGGAGGTGGGTTGTGGGACAGCATGCAGTGACTGTGGAGCTGGGCCCAGACATGGCATACATCACTTCCTCCACAGCGTGCTGCCAGCCAGAGTCAATCCTGTGGCCCCATCCACCCACAGGGGTTGGCAGTGCAGTCACCTGGTGCTCCAGGCAGAAAGCTGAGCATGGTTGGTGACAGCCAAGTGACCAGAACACGGTCAATGTCACCATCCACACAGGGAAACTGGAAAGGAGGAAGACAACAGGAATCTTAGGACAGCTACACTGTGTCAGTGTCCCAATTGCTCTACACACACTAACTAGATCATTATTATCCCATGGGACAGGAAAGGAAACCTGCCCAGAGAGGATGGACCACAGCCAGGGTTCTAAATGCGAGAGGCAGAACACCAACACTGGTGGTCTGACCTCAGGCTCTTTGCTCTTGAGCACAGGATACAAGCCCATGGGTGTTGCACGGCTGAGGCACTGTCTCCAACCATTGAAGGGTCGTAGGCATGTGCCTTGCCTTCTCTGAGAGTTACATCTTCCTTCCTTTGTGAGTCTGGGGCTAAATTCCTGCCTTACTCTCTACCTCAGGGTCATCACTGGGTGTCGGGAGCTTGTACACACAAAATGAGGCCCACTTATATGGGGGGTCTCTGGGAAAACTTTGGTCCTCTAGGCCAGGAGGCACCCTGTATCCCCCAAAAGCAGGTGAGAGAAGGAAGCCTGCCCACAGCCTGAGTAAGGTTCCCAAGGAGGTCCAGGCGGAGCCGTGTCCCACCAACAGTGCTGTGCAGAGTCAGGCTGCAGGAAGCTGGGAGTGGACATACAGATGAAGGCTTTTTAACGTGATGAGTAAACAACTCTTTATAATCATTATCATTTCACCACAGAAAGGGTTACACAAGACTAGAGGGTGGGAAAGGTGTCATCCTCAGAACAAAAGAGAACCATGTAAATTGAATAAATATAGCTCTGTGGAAAAATCACTTGTGTCTGTTTTCCTCATTTTACTGCGTGTCAGGGCAAATGTCGGTGCAGACCAGCCCCTGCTGATGAGGACCAGGAGCAGCTTGACAACATAGACTTAAAGAAGCAGGAGGCCTGCTACCATGGACCAAGGGCCCCTCTCCAGAAAAGAGGGAGCCGGTGCCCAGCCATGAGCGATGGCTGGGATACCAGAGTTGCACTTCCTGGACTCCAGTACCACAGCATGTCACTGTCCCAGCTACCTCGAGCTGAGTGTTCTTCCTCCCCCCGTTCCTTCACACTGTGCCTCCGTCTCCCCTGAGAGCCCAAGCCCCTACCCCCGGTCTCCTGGAATCTCTGAACTGGAGGCATCCATGGCCCCCTGGATGAACAGCACTTAGAGTTTTCTTTGAAGAATTTCCATGAGCTTCTTCTCTTTGTTTATCTGCTCTTGATTAAAAGGTCATAAAGAATTGATTTGCCAAAGACTTAATAACCAGGCACAGTGGACACATGTGTAATTTAATGACATTTCCAGACCCATCTTTCATAGCAACAGTGGTCCCAGGGCTGCTGCGTCAATGACAGAGTGGAGACAAATGAGCCCTTTTAGCACTGTGCTAATTGCTTCCAAGCCCAGCCTTGTGGGGTCTTTGAGCTTGTCCTGCAGGGGAAGTAGCCATGATTCTATAGTCAGAGAGAGGAAGCATGAGAGTTCAGAGCCAATATCCAGGAATTGCAGGGGGAGGCAGGGTTGACCTCTACCACATCTGGTCGAGTTTCCAGATAATTACAGCACTTACTGGAGATCCCTGAGTTGGTCAAGATATTTTGGTGGTAAATGACAGAAGTCCAACTCAGTTGGTTCAGACAAAAATGGGAATATATTGGCTTATGAAAATAAGAAGAAGTTCATCTTAACTTTGTGTAAACTAGATCCAGGTGCCTGATGACATTGTCAGGAAGCAGCTTTTCCACTTGTAACCTCATTCCCAGGAAGTCTTGCCCTGGAGTCAGCAGCCCCCACATACAGCCTCCAGGTGAGCATCTCTGGCTATTTGGTGAACTTCCCCTTTCCACCACTGGCTCCTGAAAAAGTTGGCTTGGCTTGGCTGGGATGCCCATCCTTGGTGTATTTAATACTTAGTAGGCTCTGAGGACATGCATATGAATAAGATATACCACCTTCCGTCTAGGAGCTCACAGCCTTGCAGGAAAGACTTAGTAGCTAACAGTCCTTATGGGTAACCCATGTACAATGGTGTAACCCTGTGGAGACTGAGGAACTAATTATGGCACGAAGCCTCTACAACAAAATTAAAATCTTCTTTCCAGTACAGCCATCATTCAAGGTTCTAGCCCAAATCTCTTAATCTGGAGGAGTGATTAAAAATTCAGGGTCCTGCAGTTTGTCAGCTCTGCATTTGAATCCTGGCTCTGTCACTTAACAAGCTCTGAGAACTTGGGAAGTGAATTTACCTCTCTGATCCTCTGTACAATGGAGATAAAAATATCTCCCTAATAAGGTTGTTTTGAGGATTAAATAAGATGAGGCAGTTAATTCAGTGCCAACACGTAATAAGAGCTGAAAATGGCATTTGTGACTGCTCCTATTCCCTAGTAGCAGTGGGACTGGAGTTATGGGGATTAGAACCCTCTCTCCATGGCAGGAGGGCTCTAGAGCAGGCTAAGGCAGGAAGAGAAATCTGAAAAAGGAAGCAGAGGTGAGAGAGAAGGAAAGGTGGAAGCAGTGGCTGCTTTGCTGGGTCTCACTTAGCGAGGCTGGATGCCCAGCCCCAGGGAGTCCCAGCGCTATCCCTGCATCCTGCACATCCTGCAGATTCCCAGGCCCTTCACGGTCCTCTGAGGGTTTCTGGGAATACCCATCAAGGCAGGAACTAAGCTTCTGCCACTGTAAACAAGTCCGCAATCCTTTCAACTTGGATTATCTGCTGCTTCCCCAAAGACCCCAAGCTTGGTGCCACTTGGGCCGGGCACAGTGCAAGGTCTGGGGAATGAGACCTACCCCCAGCCAGCACAGAGAACATAGGACATTGAGGAAACGTTCCTGTGATCACAGTGCAGTGTGTGTCGCTGCCTCCTTGATTAACAGCAGGCTTAGCTAGCAGCATATTTCATTGCCATTTGCACAGCACATCTGTGTGTGTTCTAGTCCAATAAACAGGCATGTTTGTTTCTAGGGCCAGTATTTCTTTTGTATTTACTACTTTGTTTTTGGTTTAAAAAATCAGCTCATCTGTTTGTCTTATATCAATTGACTTATTTCTATGGACTTTCACTCTCCCCATTCTCATCTCTTCCCCTTTATGAGTGCTCATCATATATCCTCTAACTGAAAGGAGAGAGCCATCTTGACACCCAGGCCCGCTGTGGTTTCCCTTCCCTGTCTCCAGCCTGGATCCCCACCTGCTCTGTTGATAACAGCCTTTTCTTTTCCCTTATCATTGCCAGGAGTGGCTTCTGGCAGGCAGCTCACTGGAAAGGCAGCACTGTGGAGTGGGAGCTCTCTGGTGTGCATCCCCTGTAGCTCATTATGTGACCTTGAGCATGCCTTCTTTCCTGGGGCCTCATACCCTGCTTTGGAGAATGAAAGTGCTGGCCCAAGAGCACCTCCAAGTTCCCCAAAGTCTGGCCCACCATGTGGTGGTCTCCTCCATCTCCCATGGCTCTGTGACAATGGGCTTGGCCAGCACAGGTGCTTCTCCCACCAACCTACCTCCAGCCCACCACAGACACACCCCCATCCAGCATCTCAGCCCAGGCATGACCTTTCCAACATGTGGAAACACTATCTAGTGTCTTGTTGCTGTCCCACCTTATGTGGTCCATGTGGGTAGACTGTTCTTGATGCCTAAAGCTCCCACTGGGCCTCAGCCCTCTTTGTTCCAGACTGGAGATAGAAAACAAGAAGATATAACAGGTGAGGATGGGTGAGCAGACCTGAAAAGCTATTTTTTCCCTTTGTTTCATATGTATGATGTTTTTTAATCCATCTAAAAAACTTTGATCTCCTCCCTTCAAAAAATAAAATCTAACCTCACATCCATTCTTAATGACTTATTTCTAATGAATAGAATGTGGTAGAAGTATTGCCATAACAGTTTCCAAGGCCTGGTCATAGGAAGGATAGTTTCTGCCTAAATTGATCTCTCTTTCTCTCTCTCTCTGACTCTGAAATCACTTGCTCTGAGAGAAGCCAGTCATCAGGTTAGGAGGACAGTGAAACAAGACTCTGGGGCCGTACTATGTGGGAGGAGCCAAGACCTCCCAACAACTCCTAGTACCAACCAGTCCTCTGAGGGAGCCACCTTGGAAGCCTTCCAATGGTGGCAACCTCATGAGAGTCCCTGAGCCAGAGCCACCTGGCCAAGCCACACTGAACTCTTGACACAGAAACTCTGAGGATAATAAATATTTGGTGTTGTTGCTGTATTTTTAATTTTTTTATTGAAGTATAATTAACATAGTGTTATATTAGTTTCAGGTGTACAATATACTGATTCAACACTTCCATACATTTCTCAGTGCTCATCATAAGGGTACTCTTAATTCCCTTCACCTATTTCACCTGTTACCCCCCTCCACCTCCCTCCTGGTAACCATCAGCTCTCTGTATTTAAGGGTCTGTGTTTTTTTTAAAGTAAATAAATAAAATAAAAAGAGTCTGGTTTTTGTTTGTTTCTTTTTTTTCTTTGTTCAGTTGTTTTGTTTCTTAAATTTCACATATGAATGAAGTCATATGGTATTTGTCTTTCTCTGACTGATTTATTGCAGTTAGCATTATACCCTCTAGATCCATCCATGTTATTGCAAATGGTAAGATTTCATTCTTTTTATGGCTAAGTAATATTCCATTGTATTACACCACAAGATGTATTACACCACATCTTCTTTATCCATTCATCTGTGAATGGACACTTGGGTTGCTTCCATATGTTGGCTATTGTAAATAATACTGCAATAAACATAAGGGGTGCATGTATCTTTTCAAATTAGTATTTTTGTTTTCTTTGTAGTATAAATACTGGATCATTGGTAATTCCATTTTTAACTTTTTGAGGAACCTCAAAAATTTTCCACAGTACCTGCACCAGTTTATATTCCCACCAACAGTGCACAAGGGTTCCTTTATCTCCATATCCTCACCAACACTTGTTATTTCTTATGTTTTTTATTTTAGCCATTCAGACTAAAGTGACATCTCATGGTGGTTTTGATTTGTATTTCCCTGATGATGAGTGATGTTAATCATCTTTTCATGTGTCTTTTGGCTATCTGTATGTCTTCTTTAGAAAAATGTTCAAGTTCCTTTGCCCATTTTTAATCTGATTATTTGTGCTTTTTTGGTGTTGAGTTGTGTAAGTTCTTTATATATTTTGGATACTAACCATTAATCAGATACATCATTTGCAAATATCTCCGCCCATTCCATAGGTTGCCTTTTTGCTTTATTGATGGTATCCTTCACTGTGCAAAAGCTTTTCATTTTGGTAAATCCCAATAGTTTAGTTTTACTTTTTGTTTCCCTGAGAATTTCTTTGACATTGGCTGTTTCTACAGTCAATGTCAATGAAGTTACTGCCTATGTTTTCTTCTAGGAATTCTAAGATTTCAAGTCTCACATTTAGGTTTTTAATTCTTTTGAGTTTATTTTTGTGTATGGTGTAAGAAAGTTGTCTGGTTTCATTCTTTTGCATGGTGTCATCCAGTTTCCCCAGCACCATTTGTTAAAGACTGTGTTTTTCCTATTGTATACTTTTACCTCTTCTGTTGTAGGTTATTTGACCATATAAGTATGCATTTATTTCTGGGCTCACTATTCTGTAGCACTGACCTATGGGTCAACTTTCCTGCCAGCACCATACTGTTTTTATTACTGCAGCTCTGTAGGATATCTTGAAACCTGGGATGGTGACACCTCCAGCTTTGTTCTTCTTTTTTAGGATTGCTTTGGCTATTCAGGGTCTTTTTGGTTTCATATAAATGTTAGGACTATTTGTTCTATGTCTGTGAAAAATGTTGTTGTTATTTTGGTAGGGATTGCATTACATCCATAGATTGCTTTGGGTAGCCTGGATTTAATAATATTGGTTCTTCAAATCCATGAGCATGGCATATTTGTCCATTTTTGTGTCCTCTTCAATTTTTTAAATCAATGTTTTATAGTTTTCAGAGTACAGGTCTTTCCCCTCCATGGTTAAGTTTACTGCTACATGTTTTATTATTTTGGTGCAATTGTAAATGGGATTATTCTCTTAATATCTCTTTCTGTTTCTTAATTTTTAGCATATAGAAATCAACAAGATGTGTGTATATTGATTTTGTATCCTGTAACTTTACTGAATTCATTTATTAGTTCTAGTACTTTTCAGGTGGAGTCTTTAGCCTTTTCTATATAGACTATCATGTCATCTACAAACAGTGGAGGTTTTACTTCTTCCTTACATGCTTTTACTATTTTCAGGCATGAACTTTGGGGTAACCTGTTACACAGCAATAGGTAACTAATACAACCTGAATCCCTCATGAACTTTGGGGTAACTTGTTATACAGCAATGGATAACTAGCACAACCTGAGTTCTGTACTGCAGTGACATTTGTACCACTCACTCTATTTCTGCAGAGAGAAAACAGGAGCACCCTTTTATTTATGACAGAATTGACTTTAGTAGAATTCTGAGAAGAATGAAGCTTAACTGTGTTGCTGCTGTGATCTCATGTTTTTCCAGTGAAGTGACCCAGATTTGGTCCACATGACACAGGTACATCCATGTATCATAGCATTTAGCTGGGCAGGTCCTCGTGTACAGGCCTGTTCAAGACTCAGAGTTACTACCCACATTGTGAGAAGCACAACTGAGCCCAGGGATGTCCTGTCACCAGGCCCACAAATACCAACACTGAGGCATACCCAAGCATCTTGATGCAAATGAATTTCCCTCCAGTGCAGGGCCAGGGCCCAAGCAGCGGCCTGTGCTCTGAGAACCACAGTAGGATTACGCTGGCAGCTGGGGGCTATTGCTAATGCTGCCTGCTGGCTTCCCCAAGACATGTCTGGGCCAAGGTGTGTGAGGCTGCACCATTCCCTCCTGACACAGGCTCTGGATGCCAAGATCTCAGTGAGAGTGAGAGGGATCACATTTGTGCTGAACCTAGGCCTCTAGCCAAGAGTGCTGGAGGCAGCCCAGCCTCTCGTCCCCATAGACAATGACAGATCCATCATCTAAGCACTCAGCATGGGGCTTAGCAGTGCCAGGAATGCCTGCCAGCACTCGATGTGCCCTTATGGGCCTCCCATTACAAGGAACAGACATTCAGGTCAATCTAGTTTAGCAAACATTGTCTGACCATCTAATGCATGTGGAGCACAGAAGTGGCTAGAGGAAAGAGAAGTTAATGTGATGTCTGCCTTCCAAAGGCCCACTATCCAGTGAGTGGAGAAATACAGGATAACCAGGAAAAATAGAGATAAGAATTGAACCCAGGAGCCACCAGCTTATGTCTCTTCAGAGCACCCAACAACTAGAAATATTAGAAGAGTTTCCCTGAAGGGATCTACCCTGAGGCTGGGTTCTGAAGAGATCATCAACAAAGGCTTTAAATGAGGGCCAATGGCAGATTTTGCCATGGAGGATGGTAGAGCAAGGTGTGCCCAGGGTGCATGGGCATCACTCTATCGTGCAGTAAGTTTAAGGGTCAGCTCGTGACCCAATAATGCTGTGTAACAAAGAATGGCAAAAGAGCAGTAGCCAACAACAAGCATTTGTTTGCTGCTCACAGATTTTCAGGTTGGCGGAGGCATCTCCAACTGTAGCCCATGGGCCAAGTTATGCTCACGTCTTTCACTCCAGGACACAGGCTAAGGAAGGAACAGCTACTTGGGGCACACTCTTCTCAAGGTGCCAAGCAGGAGTGCAAAAAACCAAGCCAAACCACACAACCACATTTAAAGCCTCTGGTCAGATGTGACACATCTTACATTGACTCCTATTCCACTGGTTACAGCAAGGCATATGACTGAGACCAAAGTCGGTGGGATTCTGCCCTGGATGAGCCACAGCGAGGATGGAGTGAGAAGGAAAACTTATGAACAAATAATGCAATCTTGTTAACAGGTGGTGGCCAAGAAGTCATAGGAGGTGAGACTGGAAACAGAGTAAAGCTTCCTATGGGATAGACTAGCTTGTTGTGCACCAAACCATTTCTATTTTCCCCACTTGGCACAAAAGTAGACTATACTCCCCAGGTTCCTTTGTAGCTAGTGTCTGAATGCTGGCCAGTGGAGCATGGTAGAAGTGATGGGCTCTGCTTCCAGGCTCAGCCAGTTCACGTCTTCTCCGTAACCCTCTACTCTTTCCTCATCTACTAGGTAGGTATACAGATCCCAGCCAAGGAACGGGAGGCCTGAAGTGATGGCAGAGCCACAATGTGGAAGGACCTTGCAGGACAGCACCCAGGAGAGCCACCTGATCAGGAACTCCCAGTCTTGTTGCTGTATAAAAAGTTACCCCAAAGTCCATGCCCATGTTGGTTCATTTCAATAGTTCTCTTATAATGTTAAGTCACAGAAATTTGTTCTAGCAATTAATCTACTATCACCCCCTATCACAGGGGGTGATATGTGATTTCCGATGTGACTAAGTGAAGCACACATAGAACTGGACTCAGAGAGGCCTGGATTGAAATATCAGCCCCAGCACATTATAGTGGGATGATCTTGAGCAAATTGCTTTACCTCTCTAGGCCTTAATTTCTCATCTTTAAATGGGGATTCATAGTTCCCATTTCAAAAGATGTATCAGTGACAAACTTACTGAACCAGTTGTGGTGTCTTGCTGACCTTTTCAGGGTTGCCCCATCAACCCAGAAATTTACAAGAGGCTTTTAGGAAGTTGCAAGTCAGCTCCATGGCATGTCAAAGGTTAACTCTTACTGGGGGCTGTCTTCACTTAGGAGAGGGCTACAGGGGCGGATGTGCTCCTTGGGGCTGGGGCTTGAGAAGATCCACACTGGAGGAAAGGCAGGATCCTCTGCTTTGCTAGAGGTCCCTCCTTACACAGTTACTAGAAGGCTTGCAGGAACAAGGGTGGTGATTCTGTTCTCTCAGCCTGTGGCCTGTCTTTGACCACCTGTGCCCCCAAACCTGCAAAGGCCACTTTAAACCCTAGATGCTGAGGCTCAAGGCCAGCCTAGTGGACAGAGATTCCCAGAGACATGTAGAGGGGGCTGGGAGGGCCCAGAGGGCCCCAGAGACAAACACTGGCCAAAAAGGGCCAGCAGCCTTGAGTCAGGATGGCCAGGCATTATTGTGATTTCATTATTTTTTTCTTTTTTTTCTGAAAGATACAGAAGAAGAACACAAACTTGGAGATTTCTCAAACACAGCTCTGCTACTTCCTTGCTATATAATGTTCAGTGAGTCACTTACCTTTCTGTGCCTCAGTTTCCTCAACCATAAAACAGACAGTGGCAGTACTTTCCTCACTGGGCCTTGTGAGACATGAGCTGATACTTGCAAGTGGATAGATTCCCCAGACTCAGAAAGGGCTGTGTGGGGCTGCTGAATGGATGGCACAAATAGAAGAGAGCGAGGTCTTCCGGGGAGAAGACCGGAAATGGGAGAGAAGTGGGGGAGATTCAAATAGGGAAAGAGAGGGATGGAGACAGACAGGTGGGCCATCAGGGGGACAGATGGGCACATGGACAGGAACAGACAAGCAGGGAGAGAGTAGCAGGCGTCTGCAAGAAAACTAGAGAAAGAGTCCGAGTGAGAGAGCAGGAGGGAGACCAAACCCATAGAAACCTCTCGAGAACGGAACGCAGACACAGTGCTCTCGAACTAATTACAAAACGCCCATTCTCTAGGTGGCTTCTTGAGTTACAGTTAGGTGCTGTGCTGGGAGGGGCTGCCACCTGCCAGGCCCCTAAGCAGAGCTGCTGTGAAGCCCCAGGTGCCCAGGGCAGCCTGCGCCCACAGAAAAATGAGCAGGTCCTAATGGGTTCTCCTAGACCTGCAGGGCAGCCTGACTCCACCCAGGGCCCGGCCCCGGATCCCATCAAAAAGCCCAGACAAATCAGAAATTTTAGCCAAATCTCAATTTTCAAATGCAGCCAAGCTGGCAACCTCTCTCTCTCAAGTTCCAGCCTGATGTGATTTCAAGTGGTGGTGTCACACGTGCTCTGAAAACAGTTTATAATCAAGGCCCCAGCAGTTCCTTAACCATAGGGGCACTCCTGGGCTCAGCAGCAACAGCATTAGTGTGTTTAGAGCTGTCAGGGGTAATATCACTAATCCGTGTCTACGAGGGAAGCGGCAGTGATGAATGAATGTTATCTCCCGGCCTAACGGCCTTCCCTGGCCCAAAAGACACTGGCCGAGTGAACCTCCAGGCTTCATCCCTGGGGTCCACACCTGCCTGGGAGCACATGCAGAGGCCTCGTGTTGACGTGGCCTCAGCTAAGAAATACAGCAGTGCTCAGTGAGAATTCAAGACAATGATTTGCTTGCCTTCGTGGGATGTGTAGGTGGTGTGTCTGAGCCTAGACCCCAAAACTTCAGACTGTCAGGCATATCGCACACTTGCTCTCAATTTTATCTTACAAATGATGTAATCAAGTGCGCATATGGACAGAGTCTGTCTCTCATTTATAAGATGGGGGTGTTACAAGGACAATAGGAAATAGTGGATTACTGTAACACACGGTGCTCAGTGACTGACACATCGTCTGCACTCAGTGTTTCCTGTTGTTGTAGCTGTTATTATTAATAATTGGTATGATTATGTACTATTAATAATAATCATAATAAAATGGAGCAGTGTGACATGCTCTTCCATGCAGACTGAATTCCCCAGAACTGGGTCTGCATCTACTTTTGTGTCTGACCCCAGATGCAACTAGGAAACGTACTCAGGATTCTTCTTCCCCAGCACCTCCACCAGAACAAATTTGAGACATTCAGTGTGCAGCCATTGAAGGGACGAAAACAAGTATTTCCAGAGGATCTGTGCCTTACATGGTGCTGGGACTTAACATTTGTCATCTTAAATCCAATTGTAGGGTCGTCAGGGTCCCCATTGCATAGATGAGAACATAAAGCCTCAGCAGGGTACACAAGGGGAGGAGCTGGAGGCTGATATGGGTCTGGAAACTCAGGACCAGGAGCTCACCTCCACTCCCACATCTGGCTGTTCAGATCATTTATTAGCTTCCATAGCTAATAAGCTTTGCTTCTGCAGTGTCAGACCTCCTATGCTGAGGAGAGAAGAGCCCCATAAGACATGTATTCCTGCACGGGTTAGGGACAGAGTTGGATGGGAGCAAAAGGCAAATTAGCCAGGGTGACGGGAGAAAGGCAACCAGCCACCAGGAGCTGAGGGCAGCTGCATTCAGCCTCTTGGGAGCATGCACACGTGGTATCCCACAGAAAGACACATAGGCAGGGGCATGGACATGGGCACAAAGCATGTGCACACACAGACACAGTCATGGGCACACACACAGATGTGAGTGCACAAACGCACACACATACAGACATGAGCACACACAAAGACACACAGAGATGTGAGCACAGGCACATGGACACTCCAGTATGAGCAAAAAAGACACACAGAGACATAGGCACACACAGGGATAAACACAAGGTGACACACATGTGTAAGCACATATGACACACAAAAATAGGCATACACACATGCTCTCATGCACACACAAGGAATCCTGAACCCCAGGATAAAAGCTTTGGGACCTTGCAGATGTCCTCCCTGGAGAAGCAGCTGTGGAACTTACCCAGAGAGGACTGGGGTGTCTCCTGCCTCCCTCCTTGGCACCCCAACTTGGGAGGGGTGCTCCTTGCATGTCTCTGAGTCTCTTTTGTTCCAGCAGCTGCAGCCTTGGGTGTTCTTGTGAATCTACCTCAGGTGCTCAGCTAGCACAGCTCCTGGACCAGGCCTCAGGAACTTCAGGAACATTCTGTGAATAAGTGCTCCCTTCGATCTATAGGACCCTGTCTCCTTGGCTTCTCTCCCTGCCTGTCTCTTGGAATTTCTTCAGGATTTCACAGACAAATGCACTGACCTCCAGCCCACTTAGATTCAGGAAACAGGTGAGTGCCAACCAGAGCTGTACTTTAGAGCATTGCACATGGAAGACACCAAGCTAGGGATGTGCTACTTGCACTTGAGGAAGGTGAGAGAGAGAAGGAAATGCCCTCTTGTAGCCAAGGGCAAGGGGAAGGTCTCCTCTGGCTGAGAGGCCCAGGGAACCTCTGCAGGGTTGGGGTGGACCAGGAAGGGCTCAGGGTCCCTAAGCCTCCTCTCTCTTCCACAGGGATGGGGGAGCAGGCCTACAATAGCCCATTGATTGGCAGATGGGGAAGCAAGGGCATAAAATGTGCCCCTTTGGCCTTCTGACTCCTATCTCCCTGTACCCAAAGGTCTGACCACTGAAATAGCAATCACAAATTTTATGAGAGCTGTGCCCTTATAGGCATATCAGAATATCACCCCTTAGGGTGATATTCAGAGCTCCTGAAAAGCTCCCACCCTGGCTGTGTCCACTCACCTACCTACCGCACCAGTGAGGACCCTGCCTGGGTGACACCTGGTATTCCTTTGGGCCAGTTGATTTCCTAGGAATGAAGAAGGGATAGAGATGATGTCAACCCCCTGGAAAGTTGCACAGCACACTGCATGCAGAGGCATTTATCTTTTCTCCCAGCGGTCAGGGCTTTGTGAAAGCAGGGAACCGGGTGTCAGCAAGCTCCTCCTTCCTCAAGCCCAGGAACCCAGACGCCCATCTACCCCAATTTGCCAATCATGCATTCATTCAACAAACCTCCTAGGGCAGCCAGGCCCTGGGCAGCCTGGTGCCAAGATGAGAAACCAGTATCTGCCCTGGCAGGTACACTCTGCAAAGGGAGAGATAAGTCACCACCCCAGTCTACATACACCCTGGGAGACATGCGCTTTAAGAGAAAGTTGAGCAAGAGTATAATTAACCCCAGGGATTGAATCTCAAATGGTAGAACAGGAAGAATCATGAGGAAGACATGCTTGAGTCTAAACATGAATTTAAATACATCTCTCCACCCATGTCCCATCAGTAGAGTGCTGCCTGCTCCCTTAGCCAGGGAGAGAAGGGATGTCCTGCCATACTCGAGCCCCCAGCTGTCTACCTCTGGCCCTACACTGTGAGGCTCCACTCAGCATAGCAGGGGCCCCTGTGTGCATGGTCTAGAGTAATCTGGCCAGCCTCGTGCTTTCTGCAAAGCTAGGGACTGGTGGACTCCAGGCCCAGCACGTATGAGGTGGCCTCAGCATTCTCCCCACCCCTCCCCATCTAGAGGCCATGAGCAGGCCTGAAAGGCTGTGGGATTGGGAGCCAGCTAGACCTGGTTCAAAACCTGCCTCAGGCACATTCCCCTGTGATCAGGAATCCTTAACTACAGTGAAGGAGTAAAGAATACCCAGCTCTGTGGGGCCCTGGGATGTGGGCATTGGGTGCAGGTATACAGAACATGTGTAGGCACCAGCTTCCTCAGGACCTGTCTGGTGCCTCCTCCCATCTAGAGAGTATCCTGGAAAGGGGCATGCTGCCCAAGGTGGCCAAGCAGAGAACACCAGCAAGGACCAGCCCAGGTCTGTAGCTCCCTTCAGACAGGATTCTCTGCCCTGGGACTGCCACCTCCTGCCAAGTGCCAGCAATTACTCAAGTTCAACAGACACCTGTGCTGATGAAGTTGGACGAGTCTGAGTCCATTTAATGATATTTAATTACACACCTCTTTCTCTGACAGGTGTAGGAAGATCTACACCTGGCTGCTGACCTCTGACAGGCTGCAGCTATATATATGTTCCAGGCAGGCCCTAGGGCTGTTCATTGGAGATGGCACTTTTTTCCCAGGGAAAAATGACTCTTAGAAAAGGAGATGAAGGCCCTGCAGGAACCTGGGAAGGATCCAGAGACCTTGTGTCTTGATTAACAATATTTGCTGAGCACCTACCACAGGCTTAATGCTGTGTAAGGCTCTGGAAATAAAACCATTAACAAGGCAGTTGTATTCTAAAACTTCTGGCCATGAGGTTGGTGGCATTGTCCAGGTGTGGGGAACATAGACATGGGGGAAGGGAGGGCTTTGGGAGTAGAGAATGAATGGGCAGACTACAGAAGACCATGTACCCAAGCCCTGGGCACTGCCCACCCACCCTCACACTCCAGTGCTGCTGGTTCCAGCTTCTGGGTGCTGGACAGCAGACACTGGACTCTTTCTTCAGGACGGTTCCTTGAGGTTTGCATCCAGGAACTGCTAGATATATGATGTGATGGTCAGGACCATCACAGTGTGTGGGTCTGTGCACAAGCTGTTGGTGAGGTACAGCACCAACAAGCCCACAGGACTCCAACCCCTCTGCCCAGACCAAATTCCATCATGCAACACCAGAATTCAGACCCTCTCAAGACATGTTGCTGTGGTCCTTTTTCCCTTGTTCTTTAGGAGAAAGAAAAGAAGGTGGGTAGGAAAGAGGAAAGGAATAGAAGAGAGAACAAAAGGAGAGTGAGGCAAGAGATGAAGAGAGCCACTCTCGGGGTACATACTCCAGCCTCTGTTGGTCTGCCCTGCTTTGAGGATGACAATGATTTCCTCAGGATATAGGAAACTATGGAGTTTGCCTCCTCCCCCCCACCCCAGGCTTGTGGCTGTTTCCCAAGCTGGTCCCAAGGGGCTGAGCTCCAGGGAAGAGCTTTTGCTGGAAGATGCCTGGACACGTAACTCCTGTCCCCACAGGCAGAGGTATTGACATCTACTTAGTCAATCTAATTGAAAATGCATCTGCAATTACTGTTCTGTTCTGTTTTGTTTTTAAGAATTGCTTTTTCTCATCTATTGATCTCTAGGCCTGAGGTACTGCTTCTTTAATCACATCAGAGCCCATCAGTCAGAGCAATGAAATGCCTGGCATGTAGTTGGCCAAGAGTGATATGACTTACATCTTGGAATTTTCTCTGGTCCTGGCATTGCAAGGCCTATGGTAACACATGATCTCTTTGGGGGCAGGGGGAGGGGAGAGACTGTGGTTAGAAAAAAAGTGCTTGCACTGCCCACAGAAGACACCAGGTTGTAGAATACTTGCAAAGTGTGAACAACACAGACGGGCTAGTTGCAACCAAATGCTGTGGTTGCTGGGGATGGCCAGGAAGGCTCCCGTGCCTTTGTGCATAGCTATCAGCAAGTGCCCAGCTAGAGGAAGGCCTCCCAGTGCCCCAGGGCACCAACCCATCAAGACAAAGGCCTCCACTGTCTGCCCCAGAGGGTGGAGCTTCTTCATGGCACCCATCCATTGAGTTGTACCTCCATCCCCAACCATTCCATGAACTTCCCCAAACAAGACCCTGAGATTAAGGATTTGGACACAAATAGGTTATGTAGAGGGTGAGCCTAGAAAACACTCACATGGGAGTGTGGCAGTGGGTAGGGAAGGGACAGTGGCCATAGCAGAGTCTGATAATAAGCATGTTGCTGTGGAGGGTATCATAGAGATGTTCCAAACAACCTTTAGAACTGAGCCCTGAGGTAAGCAGGCTGGAGGGTGCATGGACCCGCTTTGGCCCATCCTTGGCTCCCGGGGCACTGACTCACCAGCACTCCTGGGTTTCTGCACTGCATGGGCTGAGCCCATTCGTGCTCAGGCAGGCCCTAAGGAGACAGGACCAGTGCCTGGCATGGGAACAGTGGGTGCGGAGTAGATGTGGGCATGAGGTTGGGGTCTGCTAGTCTGTATGCTGCATGTTTGGCCTAGGGTTAGGATGAACCACATACAGTCTCCACCTTCATAGAGCTCCCAGCTGGCACAGGGAATGGGGCTTTGTCCCCTCAGGCCCCCCCATGGCCTCAACACAGCAGCAGCATTACTCATACAACCAGGTCTTGCAGGCCGCCTGGCCTCTGGACACAGGGGCAAGCAGAGATCCATGCCTATTGGCTGGACTCCTGTCACCAGCAGTAGAGAATCCCAGTAAAACATACCACAAACCAAGTCCACGTGTTTCTTCCTCCCACACAGCAAACCCCGGCTCCGGAGACGATGGAGGGTGGGAGGAAGAACATGTTTCTCACACTGGGAGACAGAAACAGGAGGCAGGGTACTGCTCTCTCCAAGGGCCGTGGCTGACTCTTCTCCCTCACATGCATGGAGCCCTGGAGCAGGGGAAGGGGCAGCTTCAGCTCTCCTAAAGCTGGAGCCTCTCTGCTGGTCCTGCACAGATTCCTCAGCCTCTCTGGGCTTCAGAGTCCCCACGGGAAAGCCCCATGTCCACCGGGCCGGTGGCAGCAGAGTGGGTCAGACACCAGCCACCCTTCTCTGTGCTTGCCCATCCTCAGGCCCTACCTGCCACGTCACGGTGTGTACAGAGCACAAAACTCAGAGGAGGGGCCCTCCAAGTCTGCTTCCAGGACCAGCGTTAACAGACTCTCTTTCCATTATCCCTCCCTCCCGTCCTGCAAGATAAAATAGATTAAATAAAAAATGCTAAGATGGAGTGTCTAAGGGCTGTGTGGCATGAATACAGACTCTGCTGGCTGCCTGCCTATTCTCACAAAGTGACTCAGCTCTTCTGAGTTTCCCAAGACACTTTTCTCTCAACCAGCTGGCTTGTCAACCCTGTCTTCCTCCCCCTCCCCAGCCTCTGCCTGGGAGAGACCTCTGGAAGACTCACCTCACCCATGAGCCCAGGTCTGGGTGGCACGGCTTGAACCAGATGGGAACCTGCTTTCCTCCAGGGCCCTCCTGCCCTGGGTGAAGGAGAAGAGGCGCAAGAGCTGCCTGACCCAGAACATGAGCCTCTCTTGCTCCCCCATCAGGGAGGACCCTGAGTAGGGGTGCCTGGACTTGGAATTCACCTGAGTCACTCCTGCTCTCAGAGAGCTCCGGGGGAAGCTCTTCAGAGTGCCCAGTCTCACTCCATCAGGAAGCCCTTTGCATCTCTAACCAATGTCTGTTAAGCTGGAAGGCAGCCTTCTTTCTCTCCCGGCGATGACATCCAGATGGACTGAAGCAGTTCACTAGCCTCTGAATGGGAGCTGCTCACCACCCAGTCACAGTCTATTGGTTCCCAGAGGGACCCTGCTGTGGGAGTGGTAATAGCAGAAACAGTGGCCAGTTAGTGAGGACTTCCTGTGTGCTAGGGAAGAATCTCATTTACCACATGAGTATCAGCACTGCCAGGTCATAGATCAGTTATGCATCTTGGCCAAGGCCTGGCCATATGTGAGCACAGAGCCAGAATGCAGAGCAGACCCCTGACTGCCCACTTCGGGCCCTGACAGCTGTGCTGCTCCCCCCTGCTTCCCCGGCTTCCAGACTCTTGCCGCCTCCATAGGGCCCTCAGCATGGGGTCTCAGATGGGATGGACTTAGTGGCCCCCAGAGCCTGTCAGGCCCCTGTCACCTTCTGCCCATGCACTAGGCCTTCTCGAAGCAGTCACCAAGCCCTCATCCTTCAAATCCACTCTCCCAGCTTGTCAGCTTGCCTTCTCCAGGCCTCAGTCCCTCCATGGTGTGTAGAGGCCAGCAGCCCAATCCGGGGTCAGAGGGTAAATGGCAACATGGCCTTCCCATCCACCCCCAGAGTCCCCAGGAATAGATGGGCAGCTAAACAATCCCATGCAGGTCCCATGGGGCACTAGGCAGAGGCAGGCACCTGTGGCCTCCAGNCAGTCCCCAGGAATAGATGGGCAGCTAAACAATCCCATTACACTGCAGGTCCCATGGGGCACTAGGCAGAGGCAGGCACCTGTGGCCTCCAGAAGATGTGAGCTGCCCTGCAGGGGACAGCATGGGCCTGGGGGCACTCCAGCTGCCCCTCCACCACAAGCCACAGGCTCGGCTGGGAAACAAGACTCCTGCAGTCCCGGGAAGCCTCCTGGAGTCTGCTTCTCTTCATGGAGTGGCCAGGCCCACTGCTAGTAAGACTCAGTGAAATCTCAGTGAGGCTTGGCCCACCAATAGCAGTGTGTATCCGGCCTCAGTACACTGCATCTTTGGACAGCCATGCAAATAAAACAGCCCTATCTGCCCCCACGTTATGAGATGGCCAGATGGATCCTAGCAGATGGAAGAATGCACCTGCAGGGCTCTCACTCAAGGGGCCTGGGCATTCATGGGCTCATAGGGCTGTCCCTGAGGCCTTCAAAGCACCTCAGAGAGAGGCAGGGACCTCCTCTGCAGAGGCTAAAGCTGGAGCGTGCCACAGGCTGGTCCTGCAGGGACCCCAGGCAAAGGAGACCCCAAGCTACAGGGCGTGCCTACCACAACCCGGGCAGCTGGCTCTGTGCTGTGGGCCTCAGTGGCTGGGACAGGAACATACTGCACTTATGGGGTGTCATTCTCTGAGCACAGGAAGAAGCAAGCCTCATTCTTGGCTTGTACCCCTTTCAGCCAGAGGAAGGGTGCCGGGGCCAGCAATTCCACCCTTTGCCTCTAGGACTGGGCATATTGACTACTTGCCTCGTGGGGCCCACGACAGCATGTGCAAGGGAGCATGTGCAAAGGAGCAGGCATTATTTTCACCACACCACCTGGGTTACTCCTTGTGGGGAAACTGTGTGGGAAATTATGTGGCTACACTGCCCTTCTCTGTGCATGAGAAATAAGGCAGGTATAGCAGGGCAGGTGCTGCAGGCCCACCCTGAGCCATACTAGCACTGTCCCTGCTGGAAGAGGCCAGGAAACAAGTTCTAGGTGGAATTGCAGGGTGAGCCGTGAGCAAAGGGCTGGAAGCAGAAATGTACTTGGTGGTTGGAGGCTTGCCTGGAGTGAGCACAAGGAGCCCCTCGGAGCAGGATAGGAACAGGAGAGAGGGAAGATGGGGGAGGGCTTCAATGCCAGGCTGGGCAGTAGAGGAAGGCTTTAGAGAGAAGACAGGCCTTAAGTGGGCTGAAACTCCCTCTGGAGAAGAGCAGAAAGACAGACAGACAAGGGGAGGTGGTGGCAGGGAGAGGCAGAAAGAGGGAGGCAGAAGAGAGAAACCAGGAAGAGAGACAGGAGCAAGCAGAGAAGGGAATGGTCCCCTGGGAATCCTCCAGAGCCCAGGCCATAGTTCTCACCCTTCCCTGAGCCCAGGACAAAGATGCTCTTTTGCAAGCCTTATCTGTCTGAGGATAGCAAGCCAAACACTGCTTCTCCTGGTCCAGGGAGCACTGGTGCTCCTGCCTGGGGGGCACTGGACCAGGATGCTGCTCTATGCAGTACAGGCTTCAATGAGCGGCTCTCTGCAGGGGTCCCAGATGCCCTATATTGTACCATGGCATGGGCCCTTCCAGCCTGAGCTCCCAGCCCTTGGTCCAGGCCAGCTGCAAGGGGCCCAGTGCTCTGCACAGTGAGGCCTCTGGTGTGAGCCCTGCCAAGGTCTAAGCCTGCGGCACTTACTCGAGAGATGGGAGGGAAAGGTCAGCTTTGACAATGGGACCATCTGCCTTATCACTTTCCAACTATGTGGATATTCCTCTGTAAACCATCTTCAATAACATTCCTGGATTACATGCCAAAAAGAGAGAAAACTTTGGACTCACAACCATGGGCATAAATGCCTAATTAAGCTCATTCTTTGAACCAAACCATATTTGTGTGCATCTGTCAGCTCTCCTTCATCTGAGATACTGCAGGGTGCTGGGATAGCATTAACAGGAGGGCTGAAGGGTGGGAGGGAGACAGATCAGCCTGGCAGGGAGCCACCACCCCTTCCCCAGCACTTCCATGTCCCTGAGCTGCCCTGGCTCAACTGCTCAATCTTACAGCCACCAAATTCATCCATAGCCCTTTGTCCTGAGCTTGCACCCCCACCTACCCCAGCACCTGAGGGGCACCTGCCAACAGTGAATCCTGCCTTGTCTGGGAAGGTTCCTGCAGCTGAGGCCTGTGTCTACTTCCTTTATGCAAGACCAAAGAAGGAAGACACCTTTCCCAGAACCTTCATCAAAGCTGCTCACACCAGAGACTGCTGGTCACTGCCTAGTGTTCTAAGGGCAGAGGACACTGTGAGCTAGGAGGCTATGCGTGTGGGCTCTGATCCCATCTCTGCTGTCATCTCACTGGATGACAGCAATAATCTTCTTCTGCATTAGTTTCCCCATCCACACCCAGAAGGCTAGACTCGAGGCTCTCTGTGTCACTTGCAGCTCTATCTTCAGGGACCAGGTCACTCCCAGGAGCACCTGCCAACTTTTTTCAGGGGCTGGCCTAGAATTATAAAACACGAGAATTGGGGGTGTGACCTGGCCTAAGGCGGCCAGCTGGGGACCGTCTCTGGGCCTCAGCTGACCTGACAATTCATCAGGGGAAGGCACAAAGCCCTAAACAAAGCAGAGGTGATCTCATAATCTCCCTGCCTCAAAATTGTCACTCAGGCCACAGATGACCAGATCTCTAAGAGTCAGCCTCCCCAGCCCCACCTTGCAACTCTCCCCAGAGCTCCCAGGTCCTGATATAACACCTCCACAGACTGTTACAGCCCCCATGGGTCATGCTGCTCCTGGCCTGGCCTTCACACATGTACCCCTCCCTTCTGGAAATGTTGGTGCCTGGCTCGTTCATCACTCTCAGGCCTACGCAGGGGTATCAGCCCCTCTGGACTCTCCCCCGTCCCCGTGCATCCCCTCTCATCCCAGCACCTGCCACACAGAGCTGCAGTTCCCTGGTGTCCTGCCTGTCTCTTCAGCTAGCCCATGAGCTCCTTGATGGCTGGGGCTTTGGCCATCCTCCTGACCACTGTGTCCCCAGTACCCCGTTCTACTTTGACTTGGGCTGAGTGCTCTGCTCATATCTCTAGAATGAATGAGTGTGAATGAATGAACATTAGAACCATGGGACCCACAAACTTGGACCTTTCACACTACTAGATCCCAGGAAAAGCACTCCCTCCCTGCTCTGGGCCTCCTGTTCCCCCAGGCAGCACCCATAGCCCCCCAAGTCCCCCAGGAGCCATCTCCCTAGGGAAGCATCAAACTCGGCTCCCCACTGTTTCCTTCACTTTGCTTCCTTCTTGCAAACGTGTTCAAATGTTTAAATTCTGTTTGGGGAACAATTGGCCCAACATATGGTCGAATCACATTTTGTCTTCTGATGAAAAAATACACAGAAAACTTGGAAAATGATGACTGATGAAGCTTTATCATGTTTCTTTTTTTTTCCTTTTGTTTAATAGTGCTTTTTATGAACATAAGCATGTCACAGATGAAAGGTTCTTAGCAACTGTCTGTCCCAACCCCTTATCATACTCAGGGCAGAATTGAAGCCCATGAGACCTACCCATGTTTCCTCAGCATGAAATCCAGATCCCATGGCAATTGCCTCTTCCTTCTCAACAACTTCGAGAGGGCTGAATCGGACTCTCCTGGGGCCATTTTAGGGTCCCTGTACAGTTCTGATGTCTTCAGATTCTGTGGCTACAAGTGTTCCCATGTTGAGGGGCAGGAGATGATAGCAGAGTGGAGAGCAGGTGTTTGACCCTCCCCAGAAGCCCTCCCCCACATCTGTCTGGCAGGCCAGGCTCCCACCTCACTGTCCTGTGATGTCCAAAAGCCATGACCATCCACCTGCTAGTCCTGAAAGGGTGCAGATGACACCCACCAGGGAGACACTGAAACCCATGGGAAGTCAGAGACCCTGCCGCTGCAGCACTGTGGAAACCCCGCTCCCTGCTGCCCCCTCCTCTGTGACCCCGCTTCCTCGGGTGGCTCTCAGGCAGCGCCATTCTGGCCCCTAAAGGCCCCACTTGGGCATAGCCTGACTGGACCAAATGTGTCTGGGGTTCTTTGTTGGATGTCAGTTGCCTCCTGAGTACAGTAACAAATGTCACGAGTAGGAACAGGACACGCTTTGCTCGAGCTTACAGCCTGTGCCCAGGACATAGTGATGGCACATCCTCAGTGCTCTGCGTGATGAGTGCCTGCTGACCCCTCCCAGCCAGCACAGTGCCGCACAGCTTGTCGGGCTTTCCGCATTGTGCAGGACATTGTTTGGCTCACATTACCCCAGGTAGGTGTGGTTGGTGTTGCTGCTGCCCTCACTGTATGAATGAGAGGGAGGAGCCTCAGAGAAGGAAGGAGACATATCCAAGGTCACTGGGCCATAAGAGGGTAGGGCTAGAACCTGCAGAGTCCACTCTGTCTGGGGCAGTTTCCTGTAGACACACGTGGAGGACATCCCTGTCCTTGAGCTGAAGGAAAGTGATTCTGTCCCTTTGTCCTGTGGGTGTTGGGGTCTCTGGTTGCTGTGCTCACTGCCACACTTCACAGGGTGGGTGTGGGTCCGAAAGTGGACCTTCCAAGCACATCCCCCTGTCAGGAGGCCACGCTGAGATGCCTGAGCCCACATTTTGAAGGTCTGGCTGTGAAACCAAAGGGAGGGCTCTACCACAAGGCAGGAAGCAAGACAAGAGGGAGAGAAAATGGGCAGGAAGGGAATGATGGCCTGTCCTGTCCTGAGGCCTGGGCCTGCTCTTTCTCATGCTCCAGAGGCCCCACCACATGGCTTGGCTGTGGGCCTGGCAGATGTGCCTTCTGTGGACACCGAAACCTAGACACCCGTGACCCCAGAAGCCGTGCCACAGGCACAGGCTGTGCCTGCAGCTGACAGAACACGGCCCCAACAACACTGGCCAGCTGGGGGACTGTGGCTCATTAGTTTCTAATTAAGAGGAAATACATGTCTGACCTTCCTTCCTGAGTCGCTCCCCCCTGCAGGGCCTGGCCAGTGGCGGTCCATGCATCCAGAGGCTCACGGGCCCACTGCCTGGCTGGGTGCAGGTCAGTATCTGTGAGGACCGCCGGAAAGGGGCACAGGACCTAGTGGATGAACACCACTGGGTGTGAGAGAGTGAGAGGTGGGGGTTCCTGCTGCTATAAGAGGATTATTGTTTGCTTTAACCCTGTGGCCTCCAGAAAGCCAGACAGCACCTCTGACTGTGGGAGCACACGGGAGGAGAAGCACGGCCCAGGCATGAGACCTGTGGAGCATGCAGGATGGAAGGCTTCCCAGGAGAAGGATGCCTAACATCTGGGTCATAAAGGATGAGTAGTTTGCCTCCAATTGCAGGCAGGATGAGAAGTATTCCAGACAGAAAAAAACAAAAAAACAACAACAAAAAAATCCAGCCTTGTACAGAACACAAAGCTCAGAACCCTTCAAACCCATGGCTCTCTGATTTTGAAGCCGGTGCTCTTACACTGTTCTTTGCTACTCTGTGTGTGAGGAGCCTTGAATGCCATGCCAAGGCTCACAGAAGGGCCGAGGGAGGCACGTATTCAGATGTGTTTGTGGGGAAGCTCTGCCAAGAGTATGGTGAGTGAAAGGGGAGGTTTGGTAAATATTTCTGAGAAAGAATACACAAAATTCAGTCCAATATGAGCAACTGGATATTGGGCAAGTTGCCTCACCTTTCTAAAGCTGAGTTTTGTCATTCATGTAAAATGCATCAGGGGATATCTGCTGTCCCCCTGCCCTGTCCATCCACAGGGCTTCAGGAGGAGCAGAAGGACCTCTGGGGTGACTACCGGACCTAGGGTCTCTATGTGCCCTGTACTAAGCATGTGCCCTTGGGCAAGTCACCTGTCACCTCTCTCCCTAAGCCAGAGGTCTGTCATCCAGAAGACGAGGCTGCCTCCTGAGCTGTCGTGAGTTCAGCATGACAAGGTCCATGTGGATTGATCAGCACAGGGTCTAGCAGAGCGTGAACCCCTAGCAAGGACCCCAGCTTGCAAAGTAGCACACACACCACATAAAAATCCACAGCATCCTTGAGAAGATGGAAAGAAGCATACATATAGCAGATGAGTTGTGTTAGGAATGAGGATTTAGAGGGCGGAGTAAAACACTCTTTGTGTGTTAGTGAGATATCAAATACTATTTATCATATTTAATAATTTAAAAATATTGTTTATGAAGTCATACAGTATAAGTAAAGATTGTCATAGAAAAGCTCTGATCCTGAACAGCTAGGGTTTGGAGCTTTCAGACACCAGGAAACACTTGGGGACATCAAGGTGTCCCCTCCCCTTCAGAAAGACAGTTCTTGGTGCTCTCTGGAGCTGACACTTTGAGAAGATTGCAGTGTTGAAAAGTCTCTGCCTGGCTTTCTTTGGATCCTATCCCCAGTCCAGGGAACAGCACAAAAAACAAATGGCTGCTGTGGGCTCCTTGTGGGCCTGACCCTGCACTGAGCTTTTTGTGTGGACTGTGGCCTCTGATCTTCCTGCGCCCTCAGAGGAGGAGATCACATGGCCCCATCTCGGTGCTCCAGATCCAGACACTGGCACTTTCCTCGTATGTAATTCCCTAACTTGCCAAGAGAGACGAGCTCACCACGCCACGGGTGCAGTGGACTCTGTCCCTAGGCTCCCTCAGAAACCCAGGAGCATCAGCCCCACACCCTCCCTCTCCCCACCAGGCTGTGCAGCACAAGAGGAAGCACCCAGACCTGGCTCTCAGAAAGAATGTCAGTCTTGGCTCTTAGGACAGAGGAGAGTAGGCAGATGGCCTCCAGCCCAAGGGCGAGCAGTGTTTGAGACGGTGGGGAGGCCCCAGCAAAGGTCTGGGACATGCAGAGGCATTGGGAGGACCTGGCGGTCCATGCTCAGGGACCAGAAAGGACCGGCCTTGAATATCACACTGATGATGAACATTATCCATGGAAGGTTGGGAACAGAACAGGACAAGAAAAGAGCTAAAAATTGAGGAAAATTAATGTGTCCGTGGTTTAGTCACAAAATTATTGGGTAGTCCAGGAAAATACTAGGTTAAGAGATTTCTAAATTCAACCCTCAGACTGTAAAATAAAAATAGTCTTCGGAGGCCACTGAGTTAAAGAAGACTAAGGCCCCATTCCTGGCCACTCAGAAAGAACTCTGGGAAAATTCTGGAAGGTGCAAAGCTTATGGTGGAGTCACCTCTTCTTACATCCTTCAAGCCAAGGCATCTCTCCCCAAGTCCCAGGTTGCAGGACTGTGGTCACTGTGTCTGTCTAGGTGAGGGGCAATGGGCAGAAGAGCTTTCAAAGACACAAAACGTGGGCATGTGGGGTTGCACCAACACACACAAGCACACACACTTGTGCAGGAGCCTCGGGGTGGTGTGCAGCGTCCACTATCAATTGAGACAACAAAGAGACATCGTGAAATGCAGCCAGCAGATGGGAGCCCACTGAAATGTCAGCCAGAAGAAATAGCCCACGTCAGAAAAACAAAATTCCAGTTTAGCAAAATCCTTACCTCCTTCCTCCCTCCTCAGAGGAAAAAAAAAGCCCGTAGAGGGCCCTGGAACTTTGGCAATCCAAAATGAGTTATTTATTCAGGACCACCACACCATCGTGCATGTTAAGTACAAAAAGGAAAAATGCTTTCAGATTTGGAAATGGGGTTGCAGTCACAGATGGTGTCTGAACATGCATAAATTCGGTTGCTGCGTGAACAGATGGAAACTTGAAGGAAAAAAATAAAAAACTTTAGCATTCATCTGCCAGACCACTGCCTGGCTGGGGGGGGGGGGGTGT